>NW_028074503.1:39013614-39238614 GCF_014824575.4 Sturnira hondurensis
TCTCACATAGTGTTTGCCCCACTTCAGTGTCGGAATGTGTCCTGCTTACCTGTTAACTGGAGAGTTCTTGCCCACACCTGCATAAATGCCTGGAAAGGCAGGTGGTAATGGGCGAATTTGAGACCTGGATTTGCATATTCAAAGTAGTTGTGAGTGCATTCATCCCATGGAAGCCTCTGTCTCGGCAGCGTTGCCATTCTCCACAGAAGTCTCTGTTTCTGGTTTCTTGCTGGTTTGTTCGCCTGAACCTGCCAACACCATTACTTTATGGTGCACTTTATGTAATACTTGGTCTTAATGTTATATACCATACCATTTTTTCTGTTGTGGTTTTGTTGTTATTGTGCTAATTTTGTATACTTCTTACTTCCGAGTCTGCTGATTAGATTGCATTCCATTACCCTTTTATTTCGGCTGTGATCTTCTTTATTCTCTTAGTATTTCTCATTCTCCAGAGTTTTCTGATACGCAAAACTTGTATCACGTTGCTCCCTCGTGCCTCGACTTTTCGATTGTTGAGTTCATTTCTCTTTTCTGCTTGCATTTTGGTAGTTTTATTATTTTTAGTGGAAATGAACTTCAGACCTCTTGCCTCCTATAATTCATGTTTCCCGTACAGTCTTATGGCCTACCTGTTTATTTATTTTAGGAAATGAGCAGTTCAAAATGAACTGTGCGAGTCTGTAGCTTTCATATGGTGATAGGGTGAGGTCTAAAACCAGCCTTCTTCAGCTCTTTCGTCCTTGTACCCTGTGGGCAGCACAGACGAGACTGGTTCCGGAAAGCCGCCTTCACACCTCCATCGTCCGGATTGGCAGTGTGGGGGGGGCGCTGCCGATGTGGGCCCCAGATTGGCAAAGTATGTAAGGGCATCACGCAACTGGGAAGCTAGAATGTTCTTCTCGGTAACTTGTCGGAGGTCATAACCGTCAGCTTGATACTTCCCAAGGGTGCTCAGCTGTACAGGGACAGCGAAAATCAGTCCAGTCTGGCACCTGCAGCACTCTGCACGCCGTTTCACAGCCCACGCAGGTGCATATGTGGGCGTCCTGGTTGGACGGCCCTGGGTGCCAGTGCCAAGTGGCCCGGGGGGCGGTGACAGGGCCAGCACAGGGCTGCCCATGGTATATATATATTCACGCTCGTCCCGCCACCTCTTAAAGCAGCACCTTGCCTGGGGGTGGGGGACAGTGTGAACAGGACGTGTTCCCAGTGCACTCAGAGCACATGGGCCCCTGCACAGCAGTGCCCACCCCGGGCCTCTTGGGGAGAACGCACTCTTCCTCAGCGGTGCAGCCATCTCCTCTTCTCATTTCTTGCCAGGATCTCTTAAAAAAATAAAGCATTTTATTTTGAAAGATAACTTTTGAAAGAATGGAGTGTGCGCATTAGAAATGCGGTCAGCACAGACAAGCACGAAAAGTAAATGAGTCACAGTCTCTTCCCTGGGGGACAGTGCTGTCAGCCTGGCTGGTGTCCCACGGTGGTGCTCCTTGCCCGGAGTTTCGGACAAGTGGGGCTCACACTGGGCATGGTGTTGGGTGGCTTCTTTTGTGCCTGTGCTGTGGATATTCTGCCATGTGACTCTAAATACAGGTTTCCGTTGTGATTTAGTGGCCTTGAGATCTGCTGTTCACACAGCGCCGGGCGGGGCAGGCGTGCAGTGGAGGGCGGGAGCTCGTTCCTGCGCCCTGACTTCCTGATCGCTGTGGCGTTTTCCCTGCCAACGGCTGGCACCACACGGCTGGCACCAGGCTTCTGCCCCACCCTGTGTGTGTGGAGATGCTGCTGTTGAAGGCACACGCGTGACGCTGCCAGGCTCTCCCCGTGGAAACGCTGCTGTGTGCGTGTTGTGCCCACTTAGCAGGAAGCCCCTCGTGGGGGTTCCACCCAGGCCTGCGAAGGCTGCTCCTGCCCTGTCACGTCTGACCAGCCCTTCCCCGTCTCCCGCCACCACAGCCTGGCTGTTTTCTGCCTGTGCACGTGGAGAGGACGGAGAACAGTGATTTTAGGTTAGCATGAACTCTTATGTAGCAATTACGAAAATGCGAGACTTCAAAGGCATTTCTAATTTGCTCTGCATCAGTCAGATCAGCTCTGAAATTCCTGTCACTCATTCCCTCTTCCTTTTTATTGACAGCACTTTGATAGAAACTATTGAAGAAATACTCTCTGTGTTTGAATTCTCAAATAGTGACTATCCAGTGGAAGGAAAAAATACTAAATATACTAACTTTAGATTTCATATTTTTATGTCGACTGGTTTTAATGCCAACATGTGCTATTGGACTGTGGATGGTCCAGGAGAGCTTTAGCGAGAAAGTCTGTAAAAAATTGTCAAGCAAAGGTGCCTGGTGAGTCCATCAGTCCGCGCTCCGGCGCAGCGTCGGGCAGCTGCGAGCCCACCGAGGGTGGGAGTTTCACTTTTCCCACGTGGGAGGCACCCTACGGTGCTGTGCCATGTGAACGCAGCACTCCCAAAGAGGGGGCGTGTGTGACAGCAGTGTTTTCTAAAAGTAAAATTGAGACCTTTTCTGGCTCGTGGTGAGTGGTGGCATGAGCAGGGCCCCGCTTTACCCCGTGACCCCCAGACAGCTTTGTTCCCGCATCGAGGGGAAGCAGCGAAAGCACTCAGGCCGCAGCCCCCCAGGGGCCCACCTTCCAAAGCTCCAGCCAGATGCTGAGGCGATGGGGCGAGCGGACTGCCCAGCTCCTCTTGCTCCATGCGAGGAGCTCCGTGGGGGGCTTTCATCAGCACTCCCTTGGCGGGACCCTTCCTAGTGCCAGTTTTGCCACTAATGGGAGCACTTCCCTTCCCCCAGCCCTCGGGCTCCCAAGCCTGCGGGTGCCAGGCCTCGCCCAGGAGGGGCCTGCCCACTGGCCTCGCGGAGGAGGCTGGCTGGAGCGGCGCAGCAGCACGCAGGATGCACAGTGTTTGCTTTGGGGAGAGAGGAGCATTGGTTTTCTGAAACGCTGCATGTGATTTCTCTTACATCTCACTAGACTTTATCAGAAATTCAGAAAAGGTGGATTTTAAGAATGGGTCAGGCTTACCAGAAAAAGTGTAAGCTTGTTCTGATTGCTCAGGACAAAGAAGATCCTGTCACATAAGAAGCGGGAATGTTGCAGTGTGTTACTGTGGACCGGCTGCGGCGAACGACAAAGATAGTGTGGGGTTTATCAGTGTTCACACTCACTGGAGCCCTGGTTCAAAAGGTCAGGAGTGGCAGAGCTGACTGTCACGAGGACGCTTCAGAACGTGCGTGCGGCACGAAGCAGGTGAGCCCCCTTGACTGTCCTTGGCTGCTGAGGACGGGGCTGCAGGCCGGACCCAGGGTGCCCCCAGTGTGCAGGGCGGCAGGGCGGCCCATAGGCGCTGTCGGAGCTGCTGGTGGCGCCCAGGTGGCCATGCACTGGCCTCCCTGGAGCCATCCACGCTCCGTTGTCTTGCTTCTTTCCTTGTTCTGGAGGGCACTTCTTCGCACACTGGAGTTGTTTGTAAATTGTCACCCATTTGTACAGTGGTCTAGGGATTTTCAGTAATTACGCTCTCAGTTTTTATTGAATTGCCATCATCCATGATTAAGAAAAAAACTCTTAGTATTGTGGGGTTGGACTTTTTTTGTAATCTGACTATCCAATCACAGGGTTTCTCTGCATGCCATGTGACAAATGCACGCCGTTACCAGGAGAGATCATATTAATTACTTTAATTAACACGTGACTTTAGATGTCGCAGATTAATCCACACGTGACTCTTGGTTATTTGTACCCTTGTGGGAATTTTTCACCACCAAATGCAAATACCAGGCTAAAAATATTGCTTTGTTTGTACGTGGAGAGAATGTTCACCACAGTTGTACTGTACATCTAAGAAAACAGAAAGTAATTAAAATGTTGATTACTATAGTAAATCTCTAAAATGTCCGATTGTTTGTATTTCCTGTGTGCTCGCATTTCTGAGAAGTTAGCTTTCACACAACAACCAGCCATGATTATCTGATATCCTCCGGAAGGTTAGCTGAGTTGTTTCCTATATTACTTAGGAAAAAATTTCTTTTCACAATTGAAAATGTCAGCATCAATTTGAAGTAACACTAAGCATGTGCTCGCGTTCTGAATATTATCCTGCAGCCACCCTGCTGAGGATCTGGCTGTGACAGTTTGATTAGATCATCAATCCTCACTGTTAACAGCACTTTTCCTGAACACCTGGGCTGCCGGGTCACATCTGAATCCAGCTACCGTTGTTTGCCCGGCCCGACGTGCGCTCACCATAGCAATTTACATTATGTGCGCAAATTAAAAGTTGCCTTCTACCAACAGTTTACTTTAAAAAATGACCTCGCTTTCCCCACGTTATAGTTATGGTACAGGAGGCGCGTGTTTGTGTGTTGAGAGACTCTCAGGACATAGTCACCTTCCCAGGCCATGGTGTGTTTCTCTGTACTTTTTAGCTAGTCTCTTAGAGCGGAATCCTTGTAATGAAACTGATCTTGTCTCTCCGTCCTCTTCGGGTGCTATTTAGAAATCTGCTTTGATTGCGTTTAAAATTTGATTATACTTTTCACCAGATTTAAGTCTAAATCAATAATTGAATTGTCATATATTGCTGAAAATCTTTATGCTTTCCACTCCTAAATTTTTCACTGCAACTGTCACCAGGGTCTGATTGATACTTTCCTATTTATATTCGCAGTGATGGAGATAAATACCTGCTACATTTCCGATGCAGATTGTTCCGTAGCGTGCTGCATTGTAGACATACTGTTGCCTCTCCATCGTCAGAGTTTTTGATACCATAATTACCGCCTGTTGTCTTCACTACTTTCTATCTTATAAGGAGGGGCAGCAGGTGTAAAAACACTCGCCACTGCAGTGCAGGGGTTCAGAGTAAGGACTGGACTCCTGTCACTCGGCCGCAGTTCTCCCGTCCCAGCTGGGGCCGAGTGACCTGGGGAGTGGACGCTGCACCGGGGTGTGTCTCCGCCCAGGTCGATGGGCAGAGACGAGACGGCGTCCGCCATGCTCGGCACCTGCTGTGGAAGCTGGGACTCGCTGTTGTGCCGTTTTCGGTGGTGCGGTGTTGGAAGGCACGTGCCGGTGTTCTGCACGCGTGTCAGAGCAGTGTGCTGTTTGGGGGGGAGGTCGTGGTACTCTTACTTGGTGTCTCTGCTTTTCCAGTGTTTCATTTTTTCCTGTTTAATGGAGCAGCATATGGGTGCACACATTAAAAGAGACTTTCCTATTTCTGAGACAGTGTTTTTCTACAGACGCGAGCCCTTTGGAGTCATTAAAAATTGTACCCTGGTTTGTAAATGATCTGTTTGTTCACGTGCACTGCAACCCAGAGCAGTGTTCTTAAATAACATCAGATATCTGCAGTGAGACTGCTCTGCGGAGGTCAAAGCCGCCGTGTGCACAGCCTGGGCCCCTGCACCGCTCTGGGGCTGAGCGGCAGCGAGCCACAGAGGAGGGGTGTGCCACCCTGAGGCGGCTGCCTCGGGCTCCTCGGGCTTCCGTCTCTGCGACCAGCACAAGAAAGTCTTTACCATATCTCAGAAAGCGCGCGACAATTGTGGACCCCGAAGTGTTGGGCAGGGGCACGACGTAGGATGTTGGGAAGTTCCTTTGATTAATAACCAGTTGACCCAGTTTTGAACTAATTCAGCCTCTTCTCTGCCCAGCGGAGTGACCGGCGCACTGCCTGGAATCTGCGTCGTCCCCGTCTGCACGTGTGCGGGGCTCCGGAGAGACAGCGGGCTCCCAGGGCCTGCTCTGCACAGCCTCCTTTCCTCGGACAGATCCCTCCGACTCCCTGGGTCTTAGGTCTGGTATCCCTAAGGCGGGTGGGAGGAGTGTAGACTGTTGTGAGGGAAACAGAATAGGGTGTCACAAAACTCCAGCGTGGGATCGCTGAAGTCCAGGGCCTGGATTGGATTGCCCGAGATTTAGTCCTGACAGCCACTTCCTCGATGGATCCAGCCTCGCCCAGCTGATCGAACTCCGAAACTCAGCTCAGTGGCTGGAACTACGGAGAACAACTCTTTCCTCGCAGAATTCTCACGGAGCGAAGTAGTGAGTTCAGTAACTGGCAGAGCAGCGGGTCGGGGTGCCGAGGTCCCTCTCTGGCCGCGAGTCCCGCTGCATCGTGCGTGTGCTTCATGTAGCGAGTGATGCGATGCCCGAGAGCACCTGCGGGAGGGCCACACAGCCACGCTGTTTTTCACTCTGAAAAGGCTTGTTTCCTTCCTGAGCGTTTCTGCCTCTCTCACTTCCTTCACACGTTTTATCTCACGGCTTTTATATGTGAAAATGTCCATTCTTTGGTCTGTATGCACACATACACGGTAACTGTGTATACACACAGGGGAAGTAAGTGTCTTTTTTGTTTCATAGTATCTTTAGACGTAACCCTGTAAGTGTTAAAATTGTCTGGGAAGGAGTGTTGTTACAATCATTATTGCTACATACTTGAAACGACAGAGTTAGCACGAGGATCGGTAATTACGAAACACATAAAATATAGTGACCCTGTGATCACAGCTTTCACTGAGGTGGGGAGAGGGTGTCCTGGGTGAGCACGGCCCCCAGGGTGGCAGAGTCTGGTGGGGCTCACCGTGCCCACGGAGATGCTGAGAGGCGCGATTGTGACCTAGAGACCGAGTCCCAGTGACCATGCGGCGTGTTGCCCACACAGCACGTGTGCTTGCACGTTGCATGCGTCCTGTCGTTCCGGCAGGTCAGCTGCAGAGTGGGGACGTTCACCCCGACCAAAGGCTCCATGACAGGAATAAGCAGCAGAAAAGTGCCGACGAGCAGGTGGACGTGGAGTGAAACCCTGGGGCACCAGTGTTCTCTGTGTGGAAGTTAGCGGTGACGTCCCTCCTCCGAGTCTGAATCAGTGCTTAGCAAAGTGCAGGTGTGAGGTCGCCGCCAAGCCCTGCGTCTCTGACTGGTGCGCCGTGGCGCTGCTGTGAGCCCCTGCGCAGGGTCTCCCACTGCCCGCCCTGCGGAGGCTCGGAGAGGGTGTCCCCGAGGCAGACGGAGGCCAGGGGTTGGGCAGAGCTCTTTCCCCTGATGCTTCTGAGTGAGTGTGTAGCTAGGCGTGCTCTGTGGCACATTATTTCCCAAGATTCTTTAAGAGAAAGTGCGAAAAGGAGTAGTCCCGCTCCTGGAGTAAGTGGGGGTCTCTGCTACGAGGATTTTGCTGTGGTGCAGTGAGACTCCACGATGCCTGTCTCATTCCGCTCCCTGCCAAGCTCACCTGGGAGGGGCGCCCTCCACTGGTGGTCGTTCCAGGTGGGTGAGGCAAGGTCTCTGCGCAGGACATTCTGATGAGGAGTCGGTGCGTTTGGGGTCTGGCCATGTGCCCTGTGTCTCACGCCAGCTTCTCTTGTTGTGGAATCATGTGTAGACGAGGAAGGGCTTGAAGCTCCACTCTGGGGTCATGATGCCTTGGTTTAGACCGGTTTTCCCAGCAACAATAATACCTGGTGGCTTTCTGCAACCCTGCAGCCAGCCTAGGGCTGGAGCTGGCAGAAGAGAGAAGGTGCTGCTGGGAGAGTGGCGTTGTGGTCCCACCACGGGGGCTGAGGGCAGTCAGTGAGAGGAAGGTGAGTGAGGGAGCCGGGGATCGGGGTCAGCACCCTGAGGCCATCTGGACCTCCACACTCTCTTGAAAGCGTCCATTTCCACGTTCCCTTGGAGCGTGTGGCAGTGTCTAGCTAGATGCCACAGCAGGAGAGCAGACTGGTGAAGGGAGACCCCCCCTGATAGGACTTGTCCACGAGAGGATGGCGGAGGTTCGGCCCGCAGTGGTCGGCATGGTGGCTCACGACGCAGTTCGCAGGCAGAGCAGGTGGCGTCTGCTAGAGGACGGATTGCACTTGGGAGAGACACACAGGGTTGGGCCCAGCCCGGGCCCTGTCAGCAACACCACCTCTTGCTGAGATGGAAGGTGGTCTTTAGAGTCAGAGGGGGCAGCGCGCCATCTTCGGGCGTCCAAGTGGAGCTGTAGCCCAGGAAGGTGTGCCGTGACTCCAGTGACTGCAGGCGCAAGGGCAGAGGCCAGGTCTGGGGGGACAGCTTTGCAGATACGGGCCTGTCCTGCCATCTCAAGCTCGGAGACTGGGCGCTGTCGCTGCGGCAGGTGGAGCAGAACCCAGAGAGGCAGCGGGGAGGGCCAGGCCCTCCGTTGTCCTTCAGGGGCGAGGAAGGTGCAGAGGCTGCAGGGGCTGAGGAGCAGCTGGAGGGGAGACAGTGCAGTGGGGACACGGTGACGCTAAGGAACAAGAGTGCCTCAAGGAAGGGTTCAGTGTTTGGGTGCAGTGTCGTTTGTAACATCCAGACTGAATGAGGCATTGAGACTCCTCCGGAGTAAGAGTCGGGCTGTGTTGAACGGGGTGGGTGTGGCCATCCCCCCCTTCCCCACACGTTCGGGTTCTGTGACTGGCTGTTCTGATGGGACAGGTCCATCGCCCCGTCCCCTTTGCTCTTTTCCTCCTGTGAGTCATGGTGGCGAGCTAAGCCCTGGGCCTCCTTCGCTAGCTACCCCACCCCCCGCCAACCGTGTGCGGGACGCCTTGTGCAGGCAGTGGTGTGGGGGCCCCTGGGGGGTCTCCCAACAACAGTTTTGTTCTCAGCCTCTGCCTGACAACACGGCTTCCTGTGTTTATGGCTCTGAGGTAGGTTAAGATAATGAGAGTTCGTTATGATTTATTATATTTTGAAAAGATACTAATTTCATGGCTGGTATTTTGTACATCATAAACTTTTATAGTTATTCATTTAGGAATTGGGGAGTTTTGTTATATAGCTTTTTTTATCTTTTGTGATGTTCGTGAAACTGTGTCATAGTTATTCTCATTTCATACTTATTTACATATTAAAGGAGATTTATATTATTTTCATTAGTACTCTCACTGCTTGATGTCCTGAATTGTCTTTCTTTAGTTCATCAGGATAATGCTGTGCAGGCCCGTGTGCGTCTGTAAGCTGAGCAGCGTTACCAGATTGCGTGCGCCCCACCCTCGGTCCGGGCCGCCCATTGCGTCAGGCCGGGGTGGCTCACGGTCGTACATTTTATCAGCAGTCTTAGTTTAACTTTTCACTTCGCCTTCCTTCTCTGCTCTGTGCGGTTTCTTGTTTTTAGGCTTCCTTGTGCGTTGCTTCCTGGTTATTTTCTTCCTTTACTGACCTTCATCTTTCCGTTTCCCACGAACTGCCCCACAGACATCACGTCGTCCTGCCAGCGTTCATGCCCCCCGCCGTCCTGTCCGGCAGCCGAGGCGCCGGAGCAGAGCCCTCGCTCCACACAGTTCAGGACGTGTGTCTCGGCCGCCATTTAGCCACCCCGGACCTGTGGCAAGAGGCTCAGCATCCCCGTGTGTGAAAGGAAGTGATGATAATACTTATCTCAGAAAGGAGTGAAATTTAAAAGACACACCCTAAATTTCCCAGCACACCCCAACCGAGCGCGTTACCTACAAGGCCTTGCTAACTCTGGGTCAAGTGCCCCGTTTCAGTCCAGTCTCCCTTTACACCCTGGCAGGACAGGCAGAACTTGGTTTTCCCATGTTGTATTCTATTTTTCTAGAAAACCTGGAGTTGCTCCTTTGAAGATAGTGCCCCTTCCTCCCACCCCAGCTGCTTTTAAGATTTTCTTGTTGTGTTTGGTTTTTAGCCTTGATTATAATGTGACGTGTGTATGTGTGTGTATGCACATGCATGTGAACATTTGTGTGGGCCTGGGCACATGCATGTTTCCATTCTGCTTTGAGTTGGCTGAGCCCCTTGAACATGGAGGTTGATGTTTTCCTCCAGCTTTGGAACTCGTTGGCAGTCTCCTGTTGGGGTATTGCTTCCCTGTCTCTTCCCTCTTCTTCTGGGACTCCAAGCTCCTGTGTGCTGCGCCCCCACGCCCGCATGTCCGTGCTGCACGTGCCCGTCTCCTTCCTCTTCACGCCGCAGGTTCGGCCTTTTCTCTCGACTCCATCTCAGAGTTCACGAACCCTGGCCTTCGGTGTGTCGACTTTACCTCCGAGCCCCCCAGAGCACGCTGAGTGGAAGATACTTTGTTTTTCATTCTAGAATTTTCATTTGCGTGTTCCAACACAGCTCTTATTTTTTCATTCATTTTTGTCTCTATCTGTTTTTAAAATACGGTGATCAGACTTACCTCTGAGTTTTTGGTTATTTTTATGCTGAACTATTGGTTGCATCTTCCCTGTCCCTCTTTCTGGTGGCTCCTTGGCTGTGGCCCAGGGTGCAGTGTGTAAGGACGCGGAGCCCCAGGAGGTCCTGTCCCATGAGGAGATGGCCTCTGTCTTCTGTTTGGCGGCAGGCACGCGGGCTGCTGCACCCTGCTTTGGGAGGTTCCCAGGGCCCTGAGGTCTGTGCCTTTCTTGGCTGCGGATGGCCTGTGTCTTCACGGAGACCCACTGGACTGGGGGCTCTCTCCTTGGCCCTAGGGGACGGTGCAAGGTCTGCACTTGTCTTGCCAAGGCTTTGAGCTTCGCTCTTCAGTCTCGCGCCCCATGTAGCTCATCGTGCAGAGGGCGAGTCTGGGTTTGTGGCAGGTCCCTTCTCTCTAGCAGGATCCGTCCCCCAGCTGCTGTGGGGCCACAGTGGACTTCACTGTGTCTCGTTCCTCCACCCCTCACTTCGCCAGAGCAGATTCCTGTGGGGAGGTGAGCCTCGCGCCGGGTTCCTTGTTTCCCTTCTGTACCTGCGTGATGGTCAGGATCCTTGGGTTTTCTCCCACCTCAGGGGAGCCCCTCGGCCTGGGCCAGCCTGAGCTGCAGCCAGCGGGGCACCTGGGAGAAGGGGTCGTGGTCATCAGCCTGGCAGGGAGGGCTCGTGTGCTCCGAAATGTAATCCCAGTTCCAGTTTTCTACCAGCTCACTGACATCACCAGGCATGTGGGGTCGTGAGTAGCCAGCCTTTCGGGCTGTGGCGGGGGCGGGGCGGCTCAGCTCCCACATTTATCCAGCCTTCCAGAAAGTGGAAGTCCTTGATGATGTGGAAAAGTAGAAACTGTGATTAGTTAATACAGTGCTAAGGTAGCACTGAAGCAGTTTGTAGTGACTGAATGACGGAAGGAGGAGGATCGAGTCTCAGGGGCCCCATTTGGCACTGAGCATAGATGAGGCTGCACGCGAGATGGAACGGGCAAACCTCCAGCTGTTTTATCGAACCATGTTTGAGGAGCACTGAGAAATTCACATAGCAAGTTGCATTCTTTGTTTTTGTCATGGCTGGTATCTATTTTAAAAGACCCTCAATTTCAGTATTGGAACCATTTTAAAGCATAGATTCACCCGTGAGATCCCCAGGAGAGCGGCACGCAGTTCGGGGTGTTGAGAGCGCGCAGTGAGATTTCGCGTCTGCTGCACTTCAGGATGACCGCGCACACGGAAACAAGCAAACAGTACTTTTCTCATAAACCGGAGTGTTAGGGAGTAAGTTTCTACATGTGGTGTTTTTTATGCCTTTAAAAAATGAGATGATGTGATTGCGCATGTAATACTTGCTTATACAAGTTAGTGAAACTTGTATTTTTATTCTTGCATTTTTGTTAAAAAGATTCAAATAACCCATTTGTGGTTTACTCTGTCACATATTTCATATTTTTTTCATTCAGTTGTGATTCCACATTTGCTTTGTTTTAGAACTTCTCTGACTGCTCATTAAGTGCATTTTTGAACACACAGCTGTGTTGATGTGGTGGCACCGTGGTCCCGTGTGTGTGGCCACCTGTGTCCTGCTCAGGGAGCCAGTCCCCCCAGCACCCCAGGTCTCAGATGCTTCTCTTTCTCTCTTTTCTCTCTGACGCCCTCTGCGTCTTCACAGGAAGCCGGTTTTGTTGTGTTTTGGGTTTATCCTTTGGTTGTATTTAAACACAAGTAAATATGGACTGGATTCTGTTTTGAGGTTTATAATTGCAACTGGAGTTTTCTTTTTCACAGTACTAATCAGTTTTGAACATCATTTGTTTTCCACGATTATTACTAAGTAAGAGGCTAAGCTCTGGCTGCGAGCAGGTGCTGGGACCTTGTGTCTCTCTCTCCTCCTGTGACCCTGCCGCCTGGGGGCTGTGTCACTGTGGTCCCAGCTTGTCTCGGCCTTGGCCTCTGGACTTGCAGCAGGACTTTGCCATTTGGGCTCTTCCCCCTGCACTGTGTCGATGGGTCGTGGTGGCGGGAGCACAGCCCCTGGGTCCTCTGGCTTTGCTTCCCCACAGAACAGCCAAAGCCCCGGTGTCTGTGACTCTTTCTGCTCCTGGTGGTGCAGTGTTTTACTGGAACTGTCGAAAGTACCAGAAACTCTCGGCGGAAAGGGCAGCCTTGAATCTGCTGCTCAGTTGAAGGAAATTCCTCGCTTCCAGGCGGTGGTGGTCCAGGGGTCCACCTGGAGTTGCTTGGTGACGCTGAGGGGGAGGGGCAGTGGCCTCCGCTCCGCTCCTCGTGTGGACACCGTGTGGTCGACGCTGCACTTTTTATGCCTTGATGGGGTTGTTTTTACCTTGTTACTGCAAGTGTGCCTGACCACATTCTTTTTGGAAATTGCTTTCTTGTTAATTCGAGGTCTATCTTTTTGTGAAAGGGGATGAAATTTTACAACTTCTACGGAACACAAATAGGATGTACGCAAATTTAAGCTCCTAGGCCCTTTCTCTAGATGATGCACTTTTCATAAAGTACAATAAATGCAACACCGTCTCTTTCTTGTTTACCAGACACAACATGAGCTACTTTTTCCGAAGGTGACAAGTGTGTGCTAGTATTTTTAGATATTAAATAGTCGGAAGTGATTGTTGCTTTTTTTATACAATGCAAACAGAATAGGTCAAATTCTTTTTCCTCTGGATTGTTTCTACAACAAATGAGCTTAAAAACCTTTCTAAATGGTTGTGATTCTTAGTCTAGACATTGTTGCTGATCCTCCATTTCTTTCTTATGCCACAATATTGTTGGCCTTTTGTGTGGTGGCTTTGACTGATTTAAGTGTAGAATTGGTGGTGTAGAAATAAAATACATTTTATTTCTATTTTTCACTCAGCAGTGATATAATGGACATGCATTTGCCATTTAAACTTATGTCTATAAAATTCAATAAGCAGAGTATTATTCTACTAAGCACATAATCGAATTGCTGAAAATAGTCTATTTTAGCATGCAAATATATTTATTAATGGTTTTGACTTTTGATTGATATTTGTATCAGTAAAGACAGAAGCCTCCATAAACTGTGAACACAGTTTATGTATAAGGCCATAACTAAGGGATTGCTTTTTATGGGCCTTTATCCTGAGAGGTTCTTTCTCCTTTTCTCTGTTGAGTTGTCTGAGGACTTGTTGGTTCTCTTCCTTACACGTCTGTGTGGTGAAACCTCTCTCTGAGCAAAACCTCTCCATGGTTCTGTTAATTATTATTTAGGGTTGATTTTCTGTTGACTAAGGTGTGCTGTGCCTCAGACCTTCCAGCAGGTACTCTGAGCTCCCCCGGGGGTCACCCTGCTGGCTGACCCCCGGCCAGTGCAGGTGGCAGGAAGGGCCTTGGCTCAGGTCCCCGGTCCGGGCCGTGTTCCAGGAGAAACACAGCCTGGGAGATGCACAGGGTCCCAGGCCCGCTCAGCACCTCGGGTTTCTGGCCGTCGTGGAGAAGAGTCACAGGGACTGAACATGGCAACTGCCTTTGGTGTGGCCACCTTTCCTGGGGTGTCTGAGTGACGACTGGGCACAGAATGTACTGCAGGTCACACTTGTACTGCGCTCAGTTCCCCTTCCTCTGATGACATCTGAGTGCTTAGTCGTTTTGCAAATGGCTCCCACACTTCTTCTTACTTGGTTTTGGGGCTATCTTTTGTGTCTTAAAACATTCACATAACCAATATTCAATCAATGTGAAAAAGTACATGTAATGATTTGTGAGTATAGTCACTTTTACTAGAGCATTTTTGTTCGTGAGATACAAAATACAATTCGTGCATTTCTGTACCTGATTTATGGCATTTAGTTATTATAAATGAGCACTAAAATAATTCCACTATTTAAGACAGTCATTGGTTTTAAATACATATTTAATAGCTAAGCAGGTAAGTATTCATTAAGACCTGTGTATGTTCCAAATCTCAGAATGCTAGCTGTGGGCACGGGAAGATAGTTGGAAAATGGCGAGCACCCCCAGAGGCCGCGGTGCTGGGCAGGAGCGTGTTTAGGTGTGAGCGTGGAGACCGTCGGTGGTCTGGTGGCCTGTGTCGGCAGTGTGGTGTCTTCATCTGGGCCGTCTTGGAGCTGGCCCCGGTCGAGCTCTCAGTTCATCTGGGGGCGTCCGCGGGTCTGAGAGGTGATGACTGCGGGCGTGTGGGCTCCCTTCGTTGACCCTGCTGGAAACGCCAGATGGCCCCAGACCCCAGCCCCATGCTGGTGCAGTGTGCGTCCTGTGCTTCTGGAGGGTCCCAGCCATGCTGGCCCGTCCCCTCTCAGACGTGGCTGTGGAGGCCACACAGGGGGTGGTGCGGGGACGGGCCTGCCAGCTCGAGGATGCACTCCTGACTCGCGGTGTCACCCCTGCCCGGTCCCCGAGCTGTGTAGATGGCCCCCCTTCTCCCGCCTGTGGCTGTTCACGTGGGCCGCTCATCACACTTCATGCGCAGGTGACAAGGGCAAGGGCTAACCCTTCCCTGGCATCATGACTTCTATTCCTGCATCTCCTGTGCCTTCTGTTTCTCAGTGGCACTCCAGCGCAGCAGTCCCCAGCCTTGTGGCACTAGGGACCGATGTCCTGAGGGTGGTGGTGATTCAGGCCCCTCACCTTCAAGCTCCCCTCCTACCGTGTGGCCCAGTTGCTGATGGGCCCGGATGGTGCCGCTCCAGCACGCAGGTTGGGGACCCCTCTAGATACAGTGTGGCCTCAGTGTGTGTCTGTCAGTTTGGGTTTGAATTTTTGCTGGCGCATGTATGCGTAGAATGGCTGAGGAGTCGTTTTACGTCATCACAATAATTTTTCCACTGCATCACTTGACTTGCTTTGATTAAAATACGCAAAACTTCTTTCCCACACAGATGTACTTTATTTCAGCAGCGGCCTTCTTGTACTCTTCCAACCATATTTAGACTAAATCAGAAGCCCAGCTGTCCAACCCAGCACGGATGCCCCTCGCAGTGCTCACGGCCCTCTCTGAGGACCCGGGCTGGTGCGGCCCCTCCCGGGCGCTAGGGTTCAGGCCCAACGGCCATTCCTCAGTGCATTTCAACGACTCAGCTTCAGAGCCTGCCTTGTGCTGTGTGAACTGGTATAAAGGCCACTGGACAGGAAAAAATACTAAATGCAAATAACGAGCAAAGCATTTGGCATGAGTCTTGATAGATGAATAAGGAACGAACTCCTCCGTGCTCCATCCTGCCCTTCAGTACCTAGACATGTCGCAGCTGGAGATGCAGCTTGGCTGTGACATGCCTTTCACCTCCCTGAGAGGTGGTGCCACGTGTCAACAGATTCCGAAGCCTCGGCGAGGTGTGCCGGCATCTTGGTCAGGCGTGCGGGCTCCCGGGCCTCCGAGAGCTCCGGCACCAGAACGGTGGTGGCGCGGCGCCTGCATGAGGAACAGCTGCGGGCATTTGGCGGGGCACGAGTGCTCAGACTGTGGTGTTTTATCAGGGGTGAGTCTCAGCTGTCTTCAGATACTGTCTGCCTTCCTCTACCTAATTTTCACAAGCAAAATTCTACCCGAAGGAACATCACTGTCCCTGCTGAGAGTCTTCTGATCTTTAAAATACATTCTGTGGCAGTGACGTGGAAGTTGAGCAGTGTGACTGAGAGATTTCGCTAACGCCTGAGTGAGGCAAGGTGTAGTCCGTGCGTGAGAACAGTCCTCCCCGAACTCAGGCTGTGCTTGACCGTCCGTGGGCCGTGGGCCGGAGCAGACGGGCTGTGCAGCCAGCGCGGTGGCAACCGGCCTGCTTTCCTGGTGCGGGGGGTGGCATGGGTCCTTGTCGGGTGCTGCTGCGCAGTGCTGACTGTGGCGTGGTCACATGGCCACGTGCACGGTGTGACAGGGCACCTGCCTGGCCGTGTGCACCTGATGCTCTGTGCCCCTGGCCTCGAGGCAGGTCCCTGAATGGGGACTGTGGGGGGGCATGGGCGTGAGCAGCTCTGGTGTTACAGAGTGGAAGCTCCTCATGGGAGGGCGTTTTCGAACACCAGTGGTTTCCTCTGGCGGATGTTCATGGACTGTCAGGGCGTGGGGTGGTTTCCGGGCGCTCCTTCCATTCCGTTGGCCTATGTGTCAGTTTTCAGGCCAGTACCAGGCCCTTTGGGTCCCTGTGGGCCTGCAGTACAGTTGGGTAGTCGCGATCCCCCAACTTTGTGCCGCTTTCCCAGGGCTGCTGTTGCTGTGTGTGGCCTGTGTGGTTCCATGTAAATTTTCGAAGTGTGTGTTCTAGTTCTGTGATATGTCATTGATACCATGGTAGGAACTGCATTGGATCTGTAGACTGCTTTCAGTAGTATGGACATTTTAATGTTTTTAATTCTTCTTCTTCACGAGCACAGTATGTGCTTCCACTCATATGTAGTGTTTTCAGATTACTCACTACAGTGTCACATGTTGAACTACTTCTTGAAGTAGCTTTTTTCTGTTCGTGAACTTTAATTTTGAGAATTTTCTCCATCGTGCATGACTCTAAACCATCCTTCCTCTTTTACAAATATCCCCTGCTCCATGCGAATTTCATGGGCTGTAAAAAAGAATAAAATTTATGGGACTTGACCCTAAAGAGCTGATAGTCCAGGACACTCACCTTTTCAACTGTCTTTGTTGTTGTGCTTGGATTTTGTTCCACAGGCTCCAGGTCTGACAACGCATTACATAGCGAACACCTGTGCAGCGTGATTGCCAGCGCCTGTGCAGGGGGTGTCCGAGACCGCCAGGGCACCTGGTGCAGGGGGTGGGTTGGCCACTTGCACCGAGGTGGGTGGTGTGGTGGAGGTGCCACGTGGGGAGCAGCGTGGCCAGAAGTCCCCCTGAGTCTCAAAGCAGAAGTCTCTGCTTTGCTGAGCAGCTGTCTCCTGAAGGGGAATGGGCACAGTCAGGCGCTGGTTGGCTGGGATCAGTCCCTGAACGAACAGTGGGGCTGCAGGCTCGCACGCCGCCTCTGCCTGGGGACCTGCCTTCGCCCCACATCTGCCCCTCTCCACATGGGGCTCACCAGGCCGCTTCTGTCGAGTCTGCAGTAGTCAAGGTGCACGCTCGCTCAAGGAGTTAGCACAGACAGGTGTGTGCTAGGTACTCTGGGCTTCCTGGCAGGTCTCAGGTGAGCGACTGGGGCTTCTGCACCTGGGGAGGCCATGCATAGACTTCGCAGGTCTGCACCGGCAGCTGGTGCCTGGGACCACTCTGGGTCAGCGGGTGTGGTCTCGCCTGCTTCTTAGACGAAGACGGGGCTCCACACAGCAGGGGCCCAGGAGCCCGGAGCTGCAGTGCTCACAGGCAGGCCTGCCTCCCGGGAAGTGAGGCCGTCAGACTCATTTTACAAAGATCAGGCTTATGTCGATTTTGACATTGTAGTTGGAGGCAAGGGAGAAAATTTCCTTAGTATCTCACTCAGGAGCACACTGCCTGTGGGTGTGAAGTACAGTTTTTATTCAAGCTGATTTGAAATGTGATGAGATCACTGAAGTTGTAGTAGAAAGGAAAGAACCCCCTGGGGGAACGGGGAAGAGTCCCGGATTTTGTGGCTGACACCGTTTCCACTTAGGGAACCTCCTTCTGAACCTTTGTGACTGATACAATGGTGCCATAGTTGAGTGGATTGGCTGTATTGTTGTTAACTTACGCCTTGCCTTTGTGTATTCTCTGTTTCACATGTATAAATACACGTACATTCATTTGTTACACAGTTACGGAAGTGATCTGTGTAAATATATCGGCACCTACTTGCCATATAAAAAGGCTGTGTTCTTCCACAAAGCTGTCATGTATTCCTAAAGTGGCACCTGAAAGTGGTGTCGCTTCTGTTAACGAGAACTGGAGAAGGGACCCCTGGGACTGAGGGAGAGGAGGCGCCGAGAGCAGCGACGCTGGAGCATAAGCATTGCTCTTCGAAGCTCGCGGCCGGGGACGCCAGGCGCCTCCGGGAACGTCTCTTGGCCTCCGCGGACCGGGTTTAATTTTCCATGCCGCACACCCACCGAGCCACAGCTCCCCTGAGGCGCTGCACGTCCTGCAGCGTTCCGGGGAGCGTGCTACTGTGCGCAGAGGTAACACCCCCCGGCGGTGGCCCGTGGGCCTGGTGGGTCCTGGGGTGGTGGTGGGGCTGCCCTGGGAGCTCTTTGTCGCCTCTGCCAGGCTTCCCTCTGATCGAGGCGCTGCTGCACGGTCCACTCTGCGTTCAGGTGCTCAGTCATGGAGCCGGGCCTGGCCTGGGCCTGCTGCTTCTGTGGCCCTGGGGACCCACCCTGGGCAAGGCCCCCTCCTGTCCCTGTGTTCACTCCTGAGCACGTTCACTCCTGAACCCACGTCCTGCACCCGCTGTCACGGGCGTGGACCCTGCATGCAAGCACTGGCGCTCTCCCCTGCCTCACGCACGGGTGTCTTCTGGGTTGATGGTTCCTGCGAGTGGCCAGGTGCTCACACCCTCTCTCCTGCCCTGGCTGACCTGCCAAGCATCCTGCAGTTCATCTCTGAGTGCAGTGCTCGCGGAGCTGTCTTCCCTGCCGCTCAGAGCTCTAGGAGGGCTTGTCTGACCCACGTGACACTCCTCGAGACAGAGCAGGGGCACCTCGGGCACTTTCTGTTGTGACATGCCGCCAACATGGCCTTCTTTCCCCTCCTCCCCACAATCTCACAGCCCTGAACCCCGGCCCAGGGCCCCTTGGAAACAGCCCTCAAATGTGGCAGGGGCTCCCTCCCACCCCTACAGCTGTGCAGCGGGCCCCCCACCCCAGCGGCCTGTCTCCAGCCAGCTCCCACGGGCGCTCAGCGGAGTGAGGCTGGGGAGCGCGCGGCTCTCTGGCCTGGCAAGCGGCCCCACGGCTGTGGCGTTCGTGGCGTGTGCACTTCCTGTGACTTTCCACGGGAGGTCCTTCCTGCTCTGCAGTCCCTTTTCTCTGCAGTGGGGGCCGCCCGTGTGATAGACTCGGCCCCGTCTGACGCAGGTCTGAAAGTGGCCACAGACACGTTAAGGCCCTCTCTTTTCCCTGTGGCGTGGCCCCTCCTGGGCACACCCCCACAGAGGCTTTCTCGGATACCTCCCCCCTTCCGTGGGGGAGGCCGTGCACCCTTCTGGAGCAGGCCTCCCTTCTGAGGGTCACAGTGGGGCGCCAGCCAGCAGGAGGCGGCTTCTCCCCTCACGCCCTGCCCTGGCACCGAGACCTAGCCCCCAGGTTGGTCCTGGCTGTGCCACTGCACACGGGGGTGGGCACGCTGTCGGCACGTCGGGTCAAGCGGCACCCGGATGTGGACAGCACTCCTGCTCCCCCTTGGCGGTGCCTGTTCCTCCAGTGGGGGGAGCTCACTGGTGTCGCCATTCTGTGCTTCGGGACCTTTCAGGAGTAGTGAGTCTGCTGGTTCGCCGTGACGGAGGCCCAGCAGGATGTTCCCTGTCAAAGGGAGCGACAGGCAGATGGCTCAGAGTCAGATCACCCCACGAGGCTGCGCTTCTGAAACTCCAGCACTGGGAGGGGCGAGCCCCCGGTCCATCGGTGCAGGGCGTGTGCCGAGACCTTTCTCTTGCGCATCACTGTCCCACCGAGCAAGGTCGGTGGCCCCGGGTCACTGCGGCGTCAGAACGTGTTACGTGTTCTTTGTCAGGGTACCCAGGGCGGTTGGTTGAGCTTGGTCGGAGCGAGTTGGTCGGAGGTTGGATGTTTCTGGACACTGGGAATTCCAGTGTCCGCTTTTTTGTTGTTGAAGGACAGTGTTTTCTTCCTTGGGGTTTTAATTATTTTCTCTGAGCGACTTTAAAAATAATTTCTTGAGGAAATTCATTTCTTTCTTTAAAGTAGTACATGAGGAAAATGTGAAAAGAGTAAAACCTGTTATTTGGAGGGGGACGATTGTGTCCTTTCAGCCCATCAGGAAGCCTTGAACTGTGCCCCCAGCCGTGCCCAGGTGTAGGGGCCAGTCCCGCGTCCCTGTGGCCCCTGCTATGGACGCACATGGGCTCCTGCTGGAGCGTGGAGAGTTCTGGAAGGGCAGAGCAAGCCTCCCGGCTCCAGCACGTCACGTCGGTTTGGGCTTCTCGACTTCCTTGTTGTCACAGGCGTGAAGCCATCTCCTCACACATGCGGTGGAAGCTGTCCCCTCCCGTGACTTGGGAATCTGGGCAAGGGCAGTACCTCGGGCACAGACACTGCAGCGTTGTGACCCTCGCCTTGAGGCGTGACCATCGGGCAAAGTGCCCCTGTGGCTTGTTTCTGTGATTTCTAACGTTTTCTTCCGCTTCATCTTGTTCGTTAGAATTCTTACATTTTTACTATCTGTACTGTGATGATTCTCCAAATTCCTGTCTGACCTTACAGAATTTTTAAATTTCACTCAAATTTTCCTTGTTTAAAGACTTTAAAAAACCTGAACACCGTAGTTGCCTGCGGCTCCATAGCTGAGGCTTTGTGAGCGTTTCTGTGTGTTCTGTCCTGTGTTTTTGCCCCTTTCCTGAGGAATAGCCAAGGCGAGGAGGGGCCGCTCAGCCTGGAAGTTCCTGGGACCGTGGCTTTGAGGTTGGCTGTTTCTTTTGGTAACTCACGTCTCCCTCCACTGTCCTCGCTGTTTTCTCATCATTGCTGGTCACCGGTGTCATCAGTTCTTTCTTCAAGTGGTTTTTCTGGTAACAGTTGTGTTTGTTGACCTTCTGATCCTGTCCTTTGTAAATGCCCGACAGGTATAGCCCAGTTCCTGCTTCCTTTTCACTCAGGCGCTCCTTAAAAGACCCCTTTCGGTGCTGCTCCCCCCTGCCGCCCTGAGACACTGTTTGTTTGTGCAAGTGGCAGCCTGGGCTGGCTCCATCCTTGCCCCCTGCTCGGGCACTGCAGCCCGGGAGGTCCCCCAGGGTCGTCCCATCGTCAGCAGCCCTCGGCGTGTGTCTCCTGACCACACCCTCCGCTGCGTGGGGCCCCTGCCACCTGCGTTTCCCGTCTCTCCGCTCAGATGTCTGGTGGCATCTCAAACTTAACTTCTCCGAACAGAGTGATGTGTCTCCACCTCCACCCCAGCCCTGGGCTGCCCTTGTTGACGTCTTGGCTCAGTGGATGAAGCCCGTATTTCTCTGTCCATTGGCCAGGAGCTTGGGTGTCCCCCTGGGTCTCTTTCTACCTCTTATCCCCACATCCTGTCAGTGAGATCCAAAACACTACATGGAGAATCTGCTCACGTCTCATCACGCCTTCCAACCAGCTTGGCCCAGCACACCATCGGCTCCTGTCTGACTTACCCGAGGCCCTTCCCACCGTGTCCGTCCTCCGCCCACAGACACAGTGAAGGTCAGCACATCCTTTGTTTTCTCACCACCCTCCCCTGGCGCCTCAGTTCTCAGAGTCAAGTCACGGTCAGGCCTGTGTTGTTCCCTCTGAGGTCCAGCCTTCTTATCACCCCTCTCTCTTGCTCCTCAAAGATTTCATTATTTTTAGAGGAAGGGGCGGGAGGGGGAATGAGAGGGAGAGAAACATTCATCAGTTGCCCCTTGTACACACCCTGACCAGGGACCAAACCCACGGCCCAGGCTTGTGCCCTGACTAGGAGAGGAACCAGTGACCTCTCACTTTGTGGGCGATGCCCAGACGGCTAAGCCACATGGGTCAGGGCCCCCCTCCTTGCTCGCATTTGGCTGCGGCCTCCTGGTCTCGTGGCAGCATGCCGCGCCCCCGCCTGCACCTTTCTCCCCACCATGCCCCTTTGGCAGTGCGCCAGAGCCAGCTCTGCCTAGGCAAGCAGTTGCTACATTGTAAGGAATGTTCTGGACCAGGTGGCATCCTTTGGGGAGCTTGAAATAATTCAGAATTATCCAATCAGGTAGCTTGCTTGTTTGTGCTTGCTCACTGTCTGTGATCCGCGGTGCCCGCAACGGTGCCCGCAACGGTGCCCGCAACGGTGCCCGCAACGGTGCCTGGTGCCTGGAGGCCCTCTGTGTGACGAATTGAGAGGTTGGGGCTAGTGACTCGGGTTTTAGGAGCAGTTCAAGGCTTCTACACCAGAAGGTGAACGAGGATGGAAGGGTTCTTTTGTAAACGCCTTGGTGGATTTGGGCCATGCGCATCGATTTCAGGAAGTTAAATGATGAAACTCACTGAGATAGAGCTCTGGTGATCTCCCCGGTAGGTGACCTTCAGAATCCAGTGGCTGACGGGCCACTTACATCTCAGGTTCAGTGGCAGCTGTGACCACTTCGTGCTCCCAGAAGTAAGTTTGCACCCTGTTGCTAAGGTGCACCGTCCTAAAATTGTGAACTTTTTTTTTAAATCATGAAAATTTACTCTCAGGATTATACCTTTCTACTGCGTATCTTGGGAAATTTCAGTTGTTATTTATCATAGTCTAATCTTAAATTTCTTTCATCTCTGTTGTTTTCATTGAGACATCGATGCCTTAAAATATGGGGAAAGTTGATTAAGGGTTTTCTTCCTTACTCTGTTTACTGAATTGTCATCGCTTAAGATCTAGGGTCCTGCGCTGATGGTCGAGCTGCCCGCGCCGCCCAGCGGGTGGCTCAGCAGTGGAAGGCGGCCCTTCAGGGTCTGGAGTTTAACTCGGTCACCAGTTCCGTTTTCTCTGTGTGGGTCTACGGATCTCTTTGAAGCCCCATTATAGCATTATTGCATGGGCTTTCTTATATTTGAAATAAATTATTTTGTATTTGCTTCTGTGCCGTGCCCCGGATTTTCAAATTCCCGTTTGCCGATGCGTTTAAACCTTTCTCAGAATGACCGCTACCCTCGGAGGGGTGA
Organism: Sturnira hondurensis; assembly: GCF_014824575.4. NCBI lineage: Eukaryota > Metazoa > Chordata > Mammalia > Chiroptera > Phyllostomidae > Sturnira > Sturnira hondurensis. Next base: position 39,036,558 of record NW_028074503.1, read on the forward strand.
CTGGAAGTGCCTGTTTCTGTCGACGCTTTCACGCTTTCCGTCTGCCCATGGAACCGAGACGGGGTGTGTGGATGTGGAAAGTCTCTATTGGAGATTTCTCCCGCCCTGTACTTGAACTGGAGAGAACGAGGCTGTGCTCAGAGAATCGCAGGATCCGAGACTGTTGGCTTGGCCCGTTGCCGGGCCTGTGCTAGAGCAGCTCACCGGGAGCGTTCACTGCATGCATGGGTGAGTGCGCAGGCCTCCCCTCCCAGGCTCACAGCGTCTTCTCAAGGGTGAGATGTGGTTCTCCGTATGTGTTTCTTTATCATTCCTCAGATTCTCAATATAAAGCCTCAGTAAGTGCCTGGAAAATTTTCTGACTTCATCTTTTGTTAACTTACACTGTTGCTTAAATATTAAATGTGGTCACACAAAAGGTTTCTGGGGTCTTAAATATATAGATAACTGGGCTGGCCCAGAAGTTCGTTTGGTTTGTTTTTCTGTACGATGGTTCTAGTAGTGCACAGTTGTCCTTAATGCCATCAGAAACAATGTTGTTAGATGGTACTGTGACAGCTGTCACATCAGTGTGCATTGAAAAAATCTCACCAAAATTGGTGAGTTTTTGTGCAGCCATTTTAACATTGAAGATGGTAGAAAATACGTAATAGTTTGAGCATAATATGCTTTATTATTTCCAGAAAGGTAAAAATGCAACTGAAATGAAAAAAAAAAGATGTGTGTAGTGTGTGGAGAAGGTGCTGGGACTGACCAAACGTGTCAGAAGCGGTTTGTGAAGTTTCGTGCTGGAGATTTCCTGCTGGACGATGCCCCCTAGTTGGGTGGGCCGGTTGAATGGACAGTGATCCAGTCGAGACACGAAGTGAGGACAGTCCCACCGTGTAGGAGACAACGGGCGTACTCAGAATATCTAAATCAATGAAGCTTGGTGAAAATGAAAAATACGTCTTTTATGTTACGGGCAAAACTAAACGGGCTTTTTGGCCAACCCAAAAGAAGTGCTGAGTCTTGAGAAAATGGCACTGAGCCCAAGTCCACTCTGAGCACGCTCAGCTCTGGGGGCTGGTTGGACCACTGTGGTCTGACCACTGGCCTCTGGGGTCTCTCCCCCTCGCCCTTCTGCTAAGGCCACACTCAGCTGCTCTCACCCTCTGGCGTGCCCCGTGTTCTCCTGCCCCTCGCACGGCCTGTCTGCTGATCTCCTTTCGGTCGGCGTCTCAGAAGCCTCCCTGAGTCCCCACCATGGGTGAGGTGCTGGCGCTGGCCTGTGCCAGAGCCTTGCTCCCCGCCTGGAGAGCGAGCCTGTCCCCGGACGGCAGGTTCTCTGAGGGCCCCCGTCCTGTCCATGCGGCCGCGTCCACGCTGCCAACGCCGGCAGGTGTTCACAAGGAGCGATGAAATCCCTTTGTCCGGTGTCGCCATCAAAATGTTCTCTATGAAGTTTAGCCATGGGGGTTACTAAATTATGTTCAGCATAGCCTGTGAAAGGATATATATGTATGCTCACATGTTCATAATGGTAGCATCTTTTATAAGAAACAGCTGTAACAAAATCTGATGCTTTAAAAATATTTAATTCATTAAATACGAGTGTTTGAAATTACACGTACTGATTTCTGTGTGTGGAATCATCAAAATGAGAAGCTGGGAAAAGAACACAGGTGGCTTTTCAGGTCCTTGTTCCGAGGGAACCTGAGGGGCCCAGGTGTGACCTGGTGCAGTCGGACCAGTGAGCCAGCAGGAGGAGTGCCAGCTAGACGACCTGGGTGGGCTGCTGGGAGAGACGGGGTGGGGGCAGCGGGCTCCCCACTGCCGCTGGAAGGCGAGACCCGAGACCCGAAAGGGAGGTACCGGGAGGAGGCAAAGCCCGTGGTCCTGATTGATGATTCCCGAGGAAAGCATGTGGCTCAGGCCATCTGTGACCCACACAGAGGGACCGAGACGCTCTGCAGCCGTCAGGGGGCCAGGGTGGGGGCGACCCGAGGGCAGGGAGTCTCGAGAGAGCGGGGTTTTTACTTAGTTCCAGTCGGCCTCGGGTCCGCTCCCGTGAAGGAGCGTTTCTAACACGGGCAGGGATCCCTGAGCTCGGAGCCACGGCGACGCTGAGCGCGCTCCCGGGGTTCTGGGCGGCGCAGCCGTGCGTGGGGTCGGCCAGCGGGGTCGGCCGTTTGCCAGATGATTGAGGAGGCGTCTTTTTTCCGTAAAGCCGGGAGTAAGAAGAGGGCAAGAACTGGTTTCCACAGCTTTTCAACTTGGAAGAGCATTATAAGAACATGATTTTTAAAAATCATACAATTGAGAGTAGCTTACTTTTTTTAGTTCATTTTAGTAAGAATTTACTGACAGAGCAAGTCAGAAATACTTTGTATTCTCACTTAATTTCTTATTTATGTTTTTTTGCTGGCATTCAAAAATGAGAAAAAATACAATTTGTCATATTTCTAAATCCTCAGAACAACAAAAAAGAAACCACAGTATAACTAGAAGTTTAAGTGAATTCTAAACCATATGAAGAAAATTCTAAAATGCACAATGAAGTTTTGCAAGAAAAAGATTGAGTCTAAACAAAACAGCCTGAGTTAATTCTTTCCACAGGTGTTATCTTGAATGAAGAGGGCTTTTATAAGAATATAGAAAAACAAGTGGTACCAGACTATAAGTAAACCCATTTATAAATGTGAAGAGAGGTAGCATTAATGAAATTAATGTTAAAGAAGTTGTGCCACGGAGCTGATTTTTCTAAACTGGTTACTAATGCGGAGGGAAAATGCCCACACCCTTAAAAATTGGGTCCCAGAGCATCAGAGGGACAGGCGAGTGCAGCAGCAGCATCTTGGAACCGAGGGGAAGCGATGCCCTGAATTCGGGTGTATTGGCTCTGCTGTCTTACATGCGGCACCTGGTGTTTAGGAAATCGCCTAATGAACTTCGTGAGTCAGTAGGAATTAATTGTGAGAGATGCTGCCAAATCAGAAGAGGAGATGTGAATGTTCAGAAGTCCTAATATCGTCTTGTAACTCCTTGGAAGACGTAAGGATGGGCCTGGGCTTTGTGGACTAAGTAACCAGTTATTTTCTTTTGCAGCAGAGGGTGAATTTCATTCATACTTACGTTTTTATATTCTTTGCTAGGAAAACTTAAGCAAAATAACCAAAAACAAGACCAGAGCAGTGCTGTTTCCACCCACAACGGCAGCACAAATGTTGCGGAACAAGGTTGTAAGTGACGCGGGTGAAGGGGCAGGAGGCACAGCTCCGGTCGCGGCTCCAGTCCCATCTGTGTTGAGGCCGCGCTTCTCTGCCTCGACGTGGTGTCCTCCCCAGCCTCCAGCTGGGCAGAACTTGGCCCCCCGCTCCACACTGCCACCCCAGGTTCTTTATTTCCATCCACAAACCCGGAGCTCAGAACTGGGGGGGACGGTTGCACAGGCTTCCGGGGCTCTCCCCACGGGTGAGGAGCCCCCTTGGTTTGCATTTTTGTCATTAAGAAAATTCCCTCTTTCTGTTGTTAAACACAAGGAGAGGAAGCTGCCAGCCGAAATCCAGGGGGAAGCAAGTGCTCCTGTGGCTGCCCCGTGTTTTTAACATGGCTGCGTGCGTGGGAAGTGGGGACAGCGTGGCCAGGACTGCGTCCTCCGTCCCATCGCGGACAGCTGCATCTGCTCGTGTCTTGAAGGGGTTCTCCCAGCCGGACACCTCTCCATTCAAAGGAAAGAGTTTTTTTTAATTCAAAAATCACATTATTTTATGACATTTGTAAATGCAATAAAAGATAAGGAAGCCCCAGTACCCGCAAGGGACCCATTTTTTTTTCTTGTTTCGTACAGGGAGTCTTCACTGCATGTTGCACTTTCTGTCCCTCCCACTTAAGGCTTTTTCCTGAGTGTGCGCTGACTGGGGCCTCTCAGCTGCACTTTTGGCAAAGGGACTCAACTTAGAGGTTTTATGTCTTTTTCTAGTTTCAAATTCCTCTGTGTCCAAAAGAGGTATTTGCCTTAAAACGTGTATACAGTCCAGTGTGATAAGCCTGAACTGATGTGATGCTCTGTCCCTGAAAGTCATCTGAAAGCCAGGAAGAGCATGTTGTAGGCTCTGCCTTGCAGGGCGCCAGCCCAGGCATCGTGGGGTGCGGCGGCCACTGCTGCAGCCCTACGCTGTGCGTGCGTGGTTGAAGCTGGGGCAGCAGCCGTTCGCAGGGCATGCTTAGAGTGTTCTGCAGTTCTTCGAAGGAGGCCAATACATCAGAATTTCAGAAACATTTAGCAGACGTTGCAGGCAAACAAAACCTGCTTTGCAAGAAAGGAAGGTTGTGCCCCCCAGGTGACAGACCCAAGGGAGGCAGGGAAGTGCGGGGGTGCAGGGGCCCCCATAGTGGGGAGCCCTCGGACCACCTGCAGGCCCCAGGAGGCCCTCTTGTTTCACAGGGACGGGGCCTCCATCTGTGCCCAGCTTCCCTGCAGGAGTGTCAGCCCTGCCTCTGGTTTACGTGGATCGGGACCCCTCACCCAGCAGCCAGCAGTCCGCATTCGAGGCGTGGTTGTGGGTTCAGGTGCTGTGTGTTTGTGTGTGTGTGCAGGCATGGCGAATTTCCATGACCAGGGCAATGGCGCGCTCAGTTTCAGTAGTAGGTGCCCACATTGTACCACTGAATCATTGGTTTCAACGAACGTTGTATCCTCTACTTCAGTTTTTTTTGTAGAAGCTAGAAAATTGGGAAGTAGGCAAAGTGCAACTAGGTAGTTTCGATCAACCACTTTATACTGTTACACTGTGCATCTCCAAGCCAAGGAACTGTGGTCAGCAGAGAGCGAGTTGCAGGAGTCGCGGCGCCAACTTCCTTGCTGCACCCCCAAAGCCTCGGGTAGCGTGGCCCTGCCCCGGCATCAGGGAGGGGAGCGCTCTGCTGGAACGGAGTGGACCTGGTTCCTGCCCCAGTCTCTGGACCCTCGGCCTCTTTGTTCGTCATGCGTGCACGACTGTGAGATGGCCTCCAGAGACACACGCAGCGTGCCCTAGTTTGGAAACCCAGCCCCTTCCTGAAGTGGCGAATGTTGGTGCACAGTCACACACTGGATCCCTACTGTGACTTGTGTGTGACTCTGGGCAAGCCACTCTGCTCTGCTCATCACAGTGTTCGTGTCTGAGTGCCCGCCTTCTGGAGGCCTCGTGAGGAGCGTGCAAGAGCCCATCTGAAAGCCCCTGGATGTGCCCACGTGAGGGGACCATGTGCTGTCCTGCTTGGGGTGGAGCAGAGTAGTCAGCTGGTGGGTCTGGCAGGAGGGGTGGGACTGGGAGCAGTAGTAGGGGTCCCCCACTGCCACCACCACCTTGAGGAGAGCAGACCGCAGGGGTGCCCACCCTCTTCAGTCTCGGGGATGTCCCTGGACACTGCCGGGGCCCTACCGGGACGGTGAGGGTCCCGCCAGTGGTCCTGAGCAGGAGGCCGCGCGGGCACTCTGAAATCTTGGCGTGCTTTCTCGGGCGAGGAGTGCCGGTTTCCCAAGAGGAGCAGGATTGACACTGGCTGTTCCAACAGACCCGTCCATGCGCCGTGGGATGCTGAAAAGTCGTTTTGTTGGCGTCCGTTTAGTGCGTGTGATATCTCACACTACTTAACAATGAACACATTTTGTTTTTGCTGTTCCTGGCATATTTTTTTAATGAATAAGTAATTTTTGTCTTTAAACAGGTTAATCGATATAGAAGGAAATCTTTTGGGCCTCAAGCAATACATAAAATCATAGTAGAAACAATGACCACGCTATACCCAAAGCTGTAGGTGTAGGTGCGGTGTAAGTATAGGTGTGTGTGTCGTATAGGCGTCGGGAGTAATGGTACACCGCTCCTTTGATCGTGTCTGTGTTGTTGGAAGTTCAAGGACTTCTTAGAGTTTTTTAGGTGAACACAAACACATAGCATTTCCGGCACTTTTACTTAAAGGTACAAATACGTTTTACCTATACTTTAAAAATATTTCAGCTGAAACTTAATGAGTAAAAAAATCTTTTGATCTCATTTAAAGGGCAGATCTTGTTGTCACCCATTGTCCCCCTTCATTTGGTTTGTTTCCTGGTCCTTCTGATGTGTCATTCCTGGCACTCCAGTGTATGGCTCTTAATGTTCGAGATGCCATTGGAGTTTGCAATTCTGTAAGTTCCAGCCCAGAGGGTTACCTCTTCCCTTCTGTTTTTGCCCCACGAGCGGATATTGCACAGACTCCACACCTGAGCCCAGTGTGAGAAACCACTGGAGGTCTGGGTTTGTTACTTCATCCTCTACTTTCTTCACCAGTTTCTAGCCCAGCAAAGGCGGGCCCCTGAAGGTCCCAGGAGGGCCTGCCCTGTGTACTTGAGTCACAGGGGAGCGCGCTTTCCATCCGGCTTCCTGTCCTGCATAGCCCTTAGCCCCAAGGAGAAGCCTCTGGGTGGCAGCAGCGAGGGGCAGGGGAGCTTCGTCCGGTGTGTGCCACCAGCACCCCTGGAGGGGTCTGAACCGCACCAGGCCCTCCTTGAACCCCTCTTGGATGAGCGAGCAGTTGGGATCTAACCTGTGCTTCCGCACAGTGCTGAGAGGCCAGTACAAGCAGTTCCCAGGACAGGGATTCTGTGTGTCTGTCCATCAAGTGTTGTTTCTGATGTTGGCCTGTGTGGAAGCCGTGGTTTCTCCTTTAAGGCTCACTTTGAGGAGAAGTTACCATTAGTAACTGTCTGCAATTATTGCTGCGCGCTCCTTTTACGGCAGATGTGTCCTGATAGAGCTGATTACTCAAACACTGGCCTTGCTCCGACACCGACTTTGCCGCTGGCCCTGGGCAGGGTCTGTGCTTCACCCGACCATGACCTGGGAGGCGTCTGCCTGTCCTGGAGACACTTACTGAAACCACGGTTATCCACACGTTTCTTCCTTTTTCACAGGCAGAAAGTACATTTTATGACGGGAGTGCATCTGATACGAAAGTTGAGTTGTGTTCTTTCCATGATGCAGACCCTGACAGAGGGCTGTCCCAAAGGCTGCACCATTGCATGTCCCTTACCGATGTGCAGTAACTCAACACACCCGCATCTCCATGGGAAGGCCAGGAGTCAGGCCCGCCTGAGTGTGGCCGGAGCGCTAGGGCAGGAGGCTGTGCCCTAGGTGTGCTGCGTGGCTGTGGGCCCTGGTGACCAAGATGGATGGAACTCGGATGGGTTTTAATTAGTGCAGCCACAGTCATCAATTATCTGCTGAGCACAAATATTGTTATATTTGGGAAATTCTTGATTTATTTTATTCCACTGGCCAGCAGATTTAGATGAATGAGTTCTCATCATAAACATCCTGAGAGAAATCGCTGGAGGCCACAGTTCATTATTTAGGACACAATCGGCAAGGGTGAACAACACAGAGCGAGACGTCGGCAAGTGCGCTTGGCACTGGTGTGGGCATTGTGCTGGAATGTTTGGTGCAGGTTGTCAGAAGCTTGGGGGCATTTTGAACCAAACTGAAAGCAGTCCGTCTCGGGGGAGCTGCCATGGCTTAGTCCCAAAGGGAAGCTCTCTCGTCAGCGCACATGCGCTGCAGGCAGGCGCCCCACAAGCCCCATGCCCTGGGCGTGGTGCCGGCCGCACTGTGAGCGTGCATTAGCAGGAGGGGCGGGCAGCTCTGGGGTCCGAGACGGGGGACGAACAGCGCTTTGCAAACACGGGAAGGCACGGTGCTCCTCCACGTGCCCGTGCATCACCCACTCCCACACAGTTGTTGTGAGCTGTATTTTTGTTCAGAGTTTTTGAAATTTTTAGCCTTGAGTTTAAAAGGTATAAGAAATAAGTATAACTTTTGAGGGGAGGGAATATTAGACAATTGACTTTTTATGCTGGTAACTAGCTGGATCAAACTAAGGTAATTTTTTTAAAGATCTTTTTATTTATTTATCTTTTTTAGAGGGGAAGGGAAGGAGAGAGGGAGAGAAATATCAATGTACAGTTGCCTCTCGTGTGCCCCCTGCCAGGAACTGCATCCCCTGCTGGGAACTGGCCCGCAACCCAGGCATGTGCCCTGACTGGGAATCGAACCGTGATCCTCTGGTTTGCAGGCCCGTGCTCAGTCCACTGAGCTACACCAGCCAGGGCGTAATTTTAACATTCTTAAGTTAGGAGCAAAGTCTAGAAGTATTACTGGAATGAAGGCTATTTTTAAAATGTATGTAAATTTTGTATACTTGAAACAATCTCCTGAACTCTGTGAGTTACCGAGACTGCTAATGTAGAGTTAGTAACAGGTAAACAGGAAACATCACTTCGTCTTTCACTTTCTCTTGGTGAAATGTCTGTCAAGTCCTTCTTCAGCAGACGAGGTCAGAGGAGGACGTGGGGTTAGCGTGCGTATTTGTCTGAGTTGCAGGGTGTAATGTGGTAGCCAGAACAGCTCCTCTGAAGGACGCATTATAAGTCATAACCGGGGCCTTGCAACAGATCGGCTGCAAATACCTTTTTAAGGTCTTGTGGCATGGTAAGCGATTTATGTGGGCATAGGATGTTTCACATCTGAAGTACACTCATTAAAACATTCTGAATCTTGTATTACGTGTAAGATTTCTGTTTCTTGTAGAACCATTTCATGGTCAACTTACAGTTCAATGGGTGAGTCAGATTTATTTATGATCACAATTTAAGCCCAATCATGGTTTCCAAAGGTTTGGAAAAGAAGGTGTGGCTCGCTTCTGAGGGCAGGCATGCTGGGTGGCGGTGGCTCTTGCTGAGAAGGTCCGGCCTTGCTTGCTGGGGCCCTGCACACGGGGGCAGGACGCCTCGGGCCGTGCCTGGACCACAGCGAGTCTGCCGCCCACGCTCCTCGGGGAGCCGGGCCTGGGTTGTCTTGGTTCTGAGAGATTCTAGTAAGGAGATTATATAGCAGAGGGAGGCCATTAAACTGTTCTGACGGGTTCTGTGGCAGGATCTAGCCATATTTCCTTTCTAGAACACTTGCCGTTCATTGGGATGGTCTGTATTTTCGGTGGGTGAGTAGGGGAGCCCACCCCCGCCTCGTCCTCCTGCCCCTCTGCTGGGTCAGCCTGAGTGAGTCATTCCTAATCTTGTTTTGTCAGCTGTAAAATAACTGTTGGATCAGGTGATTTTTAAGATTATATGGTATTAAAATTCTTTGATTACAGTGTTTCCTCTGAGAAATGTCTCTGCTAATTAGCATATGATGAGCTACCTATTTGGAGCTGAATGAATTTATATTTTTGCTATATAAATATTGGTAATTTTATAAGAAACACAATTTTTTATTCTCATAAATATTAGCTTATGAGATGATGGGCCAGTTCTGACCTTTAGCTATTATGGCACAGGCATATATTAGTTTTCCCATGAAAATTTTGAAAAATAATCTGTATTAAAATTAGATACTATGTTTTCCTCAACTTATTTTTAATTATGTGTTTGTAAAGACAAACTATAGGTATATTAGCTTCTTAGCTCCTCTTGATGATACATGTTTTACGTATGTACTACACGTTTCTTACCAGCTCTGATGGCCCGAGACGTGGAGCGCGCCTCTGCCCTCCGCGTCCCCTGCCCTCCGCGTCCCCTGCCCTCGGCGTCCCCTGCCCTCCGCGTCCCCTGCCCTCCGCGTCCCCTGCCCTCCGCGTCCCCTGCCCTCCGCGTCCCCTGCCCTCCGCGTCCCCTGCCCTCCGCGTCCCCTGTGCGCCTCTCCGGTCGCACGCTGTCCCTCGCCGGCAACCACTGTGCTGGCCTCCCCGTGTGCAACCGCAGGTGGGCCATTCAGACCCGAGTTCGCTGTTTCTGGGTGGGAGGGACATTTCTTCTTTGATTTTTTTCTCAACATTTTAAATTTCTGGTCTTCAGAAAACCTAGTTATCTGTTTTTAAGAAGAAAACTGTGTATTGTTGAAACTTATTGTAAGTATATTAAAGGTGGCTTTAAAACCCACATGTTAGTAACTTGTTATAAGTGAGTGCCTGATAAATAAGAATCTGGGCTCTTAATGTTGCACAAAATACTGGCAAAGTGTTCTTTCTGCAGGTTTTTGCTAAGATTCTTTTGTTGTTCTTTTATGTGAAATAAGATACATTTGCCTACAAACTTTGATTACAAAGGGACATTGCTAATTTGAAAACGCATATCCTCATCATGCCAGAAATACCTGCACATCGTTGGCACTCACCTCTCAAGAAGGAAAGTCAAGACCCAAGTCCTGACAGTGGAACAAGGCACGCTGAAGATTGTCGACCAGTCTGGGAAACAGAGGTGGTGTGATCTAAACATTAATAATCTCAAAAGCTTTGGGCTTTTGAGTATATCATCTTTGATGTTTTGGACAGTTCTGTCTTTTAATTTTCATACTCAGAAAAGCCAAAATGGTTAAATTACTCTTTCTTCTAGTGTTTTATGAGTATAGACATAATTTATGAGAATAATGATATGAATAAAATATGCTGTTGTTTAAAACATATAAATTATGTTTTTGCAAATTTAATCTTTGGGGAATATACGATGCTTCTAGAAGTTCCTCAGAAGTTGTGATGGATTTTGTGAAAATGTGAAACACCCGTTAGCATAATAGCCTTCTATGCAACGAATGCAGCCCAGTGTGAGCTGCCTGGAAGCCTGCGGCCACGCTCCCCGAAGGTGCTGGGCGGCGGTGGAGCCACGGTTGACGCTTCCCCTTCTCCCGTTGGACTGCGCGGGCGCACTCCTCACGCGGACGGCCCGTTCCCACTCTGTCACGGGCCGTGACGGCGCCTCACACCGGGACCCCCCTTTGTGCAGCAGCAGCACTGCGTGTCTCGGCCACTAGACCCTCTCCTTCCTTCTGTGATGGGGGCCGCTGCGCCCTGACGCCTGCACTCCAGTGCGGAGAGGGAGAGAAGAGCTACCCTGTTTCCCACTACAGATTACCATAAATACAGGAGACGCAGATTTGTCTTAGATCATTAGCATATCACGCTGCGACCCGCACCAGAACGTGCCATTAACAAAGCCGCCTTCGTGTAATTAATGTAAATAACATGGAGCTGCAGCTTGAGTTGCCCAGTCAGCCTTGGCGAAAAGCATTCGTCATGACGCGCCATCTGAGGGGCCTCAGTTCAAATTCAACTTCATGGGTTTGCCCCTTTGTTTTTCCCCCGCACTATAAATTTCTGTGAAACATTTATGAGTATAAATTTCTCTGAAACACCTATGTAGAAGAGCAGAGCAATCTAGTGAGCTGAAATTAAAATTTGATTATTTACTGTGCTGCTGCCACCGCCGAGGACAATTAGGACCTGGGCGGCGGCGGCGCGGGGCCCCCCGGAGCGCGCCCGTCCTCTGCGGCTGCCATCGGACCTGAAGGACGGCCGGCCGCGCGCCGCCGCTGCCCTCTGACTCCGGAACACAGAGCAGCGCTGTAAATTTTTCATGAAGAGGGTTCAGTCTGTAAAACAGCAAACAGGAATAATGTTTTAAATGCAATCATTGTCAAGTTCGAACAATGTAATTTATCAAGAGAGCGGTTTGTACTATATAATAAGTTTCATATATTAATACAATTTTTCATCCGATGTCAGGCTTCTGATTTATGAATAGCCCATGATCTAAGGTGATCATTGAATTATAATTCAAGTAATAAGAAGCCAGGAACAAGCCGCTGCAACTGCCACCCGGCGCTCGCGTGCGTGCCACCCAGCCAATCTACCAGACAACCGTGGGCTAAATGGTGCGGCTTTTCTAGTTCCGAGAAGGCACTCGTTAATTAGAGAAAGGCTAAAGCTCTCATTACTTTTAAATGATTTAAGAACGGGTGAAGATCCTGCAGCTTACACTGTGGCTCTGACGCTTCTCTCCTCGCTGCCTTGGGAGAAGAGCACCGAGACAGACGGCCCGGCCGAGTCACACCACGTGGCGCGTTTGTCCCGCACAGTGGCAGCAACTGCTCCCCAGCACGTCGGACGCTGACATCCGACGTGTTTCTGGTGGCCGGAACACCACCGATTAATGTGCCTTAGGAGTAAGTTTCCGTCCGCCTGCTCTTTTTTTAGGGAATAATCACACCTCTGCCTTACAGTCAGTAGTTCTTGAGGCCTAGTTCTTATTTCTCAGTACTTCTTACAGGTGTTTTATAGACACTTCGCTTCTTGATGTGGCAGCGTAAAAGCATTTTCCGGAATGGGCAGTGTGTGGAGTCCCCGGCAGACACGGTCCTGGGCGGGGCCCGGGCAGAGCCTGTAGCTCATTGGGGGTTTCCTTCAACTCTCGATTCCTGTGATGGCAAACAGATCACACATTCACGCAATCATCAGATCAAAAAACTAAATACGACTCAGAGGGCATTCTGCTGAGAGTGTGCCCCTGCTTTACAGGACATGTCACCAGGCTGTTTAATTGCATTCAGCTCATTTTCCGTCAACGGCCCATGCCCTGTGGGTGGGTGGCCCGCACAGCCCCTGGGTCGCTTGGGGCTGCGGGGGGCCTGGTGGGGAGCTCTCCCTGCTCCCTGTGTCCCTCCTGTGTCCCTCCACTCCCGGTGCGAGAGGTGATGGCAAGTGCTCACTGCCCGCCGCCCAGCTGTCCGCACGTGCTTTTCTGGACCTGAGAGACGTTGTGTCCGCTGTCTGCGCCCAGCACACATGTCCCCGGGCGCCCTCAGCACTAGGTGCCCCGTCTTTCCTCGCCTCTCCCTCGTGTGTGTGACTGCGGCGGTCGGCTGCACGCCCAGCGGGTTTCTTAGCCTCTGCCATGCGCTCAGAGAGGTGGCCATGCTGCCCCACCCAAAAACCTGGTCATTGGCTGACACTGCAGCGCGTTCGAATTCGGCAGCCCCTTCCTAAATGGGTTCCCTGCAATCGACAGTTTTTGAGGAAGGGGGCGGGACTTGCGTGTTTCCCTTCAGCCCTGCCTGGGGCTGTGGTGCCTTCCTGGGGCCTCACAGACAGTGGCGTCCGGTCTCTGCACGTCCGCTCAGCCATCCTCTCTGGTATATCGGTCTGGCTTTCAAGTCGCTTTTTTGGCGTTCCTGGCCGTGTGCTTGATATGAAAGGCGCGGAAGAAGCTGCGCAGCTGCCGTGAAGGAAGTCTGGGGTACCCAGTGCATCAGAGGTTTCATGTTCCTCTACTTTTCTCCGCCGTTGCCCTAAGTTTTGTCTTTTTAAAATTTTCTTACCCGAGCGACCAGATAGGTTATTAACGGACCCCAGGCAGAACAGGTGATTTGCTGCCGTCACTCTCGGCCTGTTCAATAGGCACTCGGCTGCGCAGAGGAGGTCGTCGTGCTCGAGGGCACGCGGCCCCGAGGAGCGGGCCACAGTGAGGTGACAGCAGTGACGTGGGCTGTGGGCCTCAGAGCCTTCCCACAGCAGTGCCTTCCCCTTGGGGTGTCTGGGTGTGAGTATGCGGACGTCACAGCCGAGCTGCTGAGACAGTCGAGTGTGCGGGCTCTGATGGTGGGGAGCCGAGGCCTGCGGGGCCCGGAGGTATTTCCGTGATGGCTGGGAGTGCTGGTGTCCAGAGCAGACAGAGAAGACGAGGCTTGTGTGGTGCTCGGCCACGAGGCGTTTTGCACTGGGAGTCTGTATTGAATGTGCAAGGGCGTGCACAGCAGGTGTGGGCCCATCCTGAGAGGGCAGAGGAGGGCATGGGGCACCTGCGTTGTCCTGGGCAGGCAAGGGTACCTTTTTATACACTACCGTCCCGAGGAAGAGACTGTGATGCTGGAGAAGACTGCCAGTGGGATCTGAGAAATGCAGTTTTCTGTGAAAAGGTAAGGCAGTGCCTTGAAATAGAGTTTATGTGTTTGCTGGTCTCTCTCTCTCATCAGGTCCTGCATACCGGGGGGGCGGGGCCCACGCTCTGCTTGTCTTTCCGTTTCCAGAGCACGGGGCAGGGTCTGGCCCACACTGGGTGTTCGAGAGACATTTGTGTAATTAATATCGATAGTGCTGGAGAGACTTGACTTTTCCCCTGCAACAGCTCCCAGATAGCGTCAGGCCGAGGAGAACCATTAAGAAACAAATGGTCTCCTAACGGTCCAGATAAGCTGTGCAGTCCTGCCTTTANCGCTCTGCTTGTCTTTCCGTTTCCAGAGCACGGGGCAGGGTCTGGCCCACACTGGGTGTTCGAGAGACATTTGTGTAATTAATATTGATAGTGCTGGAGAGACTTGACTTTTCCCCTGCAACAGCTCCCAGATAGCGTCAGGCCGAGGAGAACCATTAAGAAACAAATGGTCTCCTAACGGTCCAGATAAGCTGTGCAGTCCTGCCTTTAAAATGACGACTGCCTTGCTTTTTCTTTATTAAAAGGAAATTCATTTGTCTTGATCAGCCAGGCCACTTTTAGTGTTTTCATTTGTATGAAAACCTCATGCTTGTATTTTTCGAGGGTATGTAATTATGAAATAATTAGTTTCGCCCAGGAGAATTTGTAACTGAGCTTTTGGTAAACTGCAGAACCTTGGTATTCATCTTGTTGTTCTTACTGTTACTATTACTATTACTATTACTGTTACTATTATGTAAGAGATCAAAATGTAGGATCTCTCATTTTCAGCAAGTTCAGGGCATCTACACAGACACCATTTATTGATGAATACTTCTGTCTCATATTTCTTTTGCTGCCAAAGTAAATTTTAAGCCATATTTTCAGATTGATCAGCATTCAGTAGTGTGTTCATTCTGTAAATTTTGTTTTGCATTTCGTGGTGGGGGTAGGAAAGATAATACGTGCTACATACCTTTTTCAATATGAGTTCAGCTCTGTGATGTGGTTTTTCTGTGGCGTGTAAGTCACTGGTGTTACATTTCATTGACAGAAATACGGAAATAGTGATTAGAAACACAGCAACTGTGAAAATAGTCACATGTAAATTTTTTGTGATCATAATTTATATTTAATTTTATAAATAGAGCCATTAGCTTTAAAAAGTCATTATATACTTTTGAATCACTTCAAAGGTGAGAGCTGGACACGCACATGCGCTAAGATGATGTAGCCTTCAGTAAATGCCTTAGGAGCAGTCAGCAGACGCAGTTTCAAAGTCGTCTTTGCCCCCCGCTTGTTGGGCCCCCTGCATTTTATGTGACCTGGAATCAGGCCATGAGAAAACCTGATTAGACCTCCAGGAAGGGCACCGATGTGAATCAGCCTGGTGTACGAGATGGAAAAGCCAACAGTCGGAAACTGCACGTTGCACTGAGACAGACTGTGTGTCGCCGGGAGTGGTGGGGAATGGCCTGTTCATGCCCTCAGGTGGCAGCCCTGGGAGGAAGCTGCCAGGCACTGTCTTCTCGTGTGAGCAGCAGACACACTGTGCTTTGTCTGACAGTGTGTGGACCTGCCCGTGCAAACCCAGTGTTCAGTGTGCTCCCAGCCGCTGTGTGGACACGCTTACTTCCGTGAGGCCCTGATGGGCTGCCTTGGTGCCGTCCTGCACCCCGTGGCAAGCGTGGAGGCAGACGGGAATCTACCAGAGGTTTGCTTTTGGCTGGAAGGACAGGCAGCACACTGGACAGACAGTGCTGTGGCTAGCTGGTTTCTCGTGCACGTGCAGGGAACGGCTGGTGTGCACTGTGTCTCACAGAGTGCTGGGGGCGAGTGGCCCGTCTCATCCGCAACTGCCGCCTGCTTATGTCCACAGGGAAGCTTCTTTACTTCCTTAAGTTGCCTTTCCCTGCTCTTTATACGCATGTGTTTCATTGGCCCCTATACATGATGTATTCAGACTCTTCTTCATTTTTTATTTTAAAAACACCATGTGTTATTACATTACTTGCTTGCTGTGAATAGTAATGATTTCATGAATGCAGATACCTAACCACAAATGTATATGTTATATTGTATTCTGGAGGCAAAGTTGAACATTTTTATCTGGACTTCTGACTGTCCAAATCCTGTCTGCTTGTACATACACATACATGTTTAAGGACAGAATGCATGTGTGTGGATGTTTGTGGTGCTGCAGCATGTGCTGAGGGGAAGTTCCCTTTTTGGGAATCGTCCTTCCTCTTCGTCCAGTCCTCCTGGCCTGCTTCCCACCCAAGGTCGCTCCTGCTCACAGCCGGCGTGGCTGTCCCAGCTGTTTTCTATTTGTGTGTGTGTGATGTGTGTGTTTTGGTAAGTGCGTCTCAGTTCTGTAGATTCAGTTCCTTCACAGTATGTAATCAGTCCATGAACCGAACCACTGTTTCCTAGCTGCCTTCTGCGTCCCAGCCACGGTCCCGGGCCGTGTCCATGGGTTTCCGTCCAGCGTCTGCAGTGGAGAGTTAGTAAAAGCAGGGGGGCCAGGGGGCTTCTCCTCTGCGCATGAATTCCGAAGTGCCAGACGCTCTGACTTCCGCATCTGCTCTGTCCCAGCCCATAACCAGAAAGTCTCTGGTTGCCCGCCTCGGCCAGGTGGCGCTGGCCAGCTCTGCGCTCCGCCACCCGCGTGCTCCCTGCCAGTGCTCTCTCTCTTCAGCACTTGATTGTAGTAGAAAGACATTCAGTTTAATGTTGTCAGTGCTGGGAGGTGTGTCATTCCACGTAGTCTCTTGTTTACGAGTTGAAGATTGAAGAATTAGTATAAATGATCCGTATGCAATGTGTATAGACACCTATCTGAATTTATCTTGTCAAGAAATTTAGGGTGTATGGAAAGTAGATGACCCTGCTCATCTGTTTGTGGAAAGAGGAGCCCATAGCTGCACACACCAGATTTTACGATGAATAACGCTCCTTTGTACTGAAAGGAGGCTGCGTTAGTTGCTTTTCCCTGCACTGAAGGGGGTTTTTCCAGCCAGATAAACCTCAGGTGTGCGCACGCTCCCCAGCCTTGCTCACGTTTTGGTGCAGGTTGCTCTGCACCCATCACATGGCCCACAGCATGGGAGACAGTGAAGAGCCTGCTTGTATTTTATCAACCACTCACCCTCAGTTGGATCACAGTAGCTTTACAGCCCTCAACAATCTGTTTCATATGTTAATGTAATTTTAGCGCTTTCCCTTGACCTATGATTTAGGAAAGAGCAGATCACATCCCTGACAAGCCAACCCTTCTGCACATGTGGCGGTCGGACGTCACGATTGGAGGCCTGCCCTGAGCCATGTCCGGCGCTCCAGTGTCCATGCAGACCCACTTCTGAACTCCCAGTGTGTCAGCGAGGCTGCAGGCACCATGGCCTGCGACACTGCGTGCCCTGGAGGCGAGCTGCAGTGGCGGCATCCTGCGCTGAGGTCTCAGGCAGGGTCATTTTGTCCCGGACTCTGAGGCTACAGGGCGATGCATCTCAGCCCCCAGCTCATTTTACCTTGAGCTCAATGGTCCCCAAGATCGTCCTGACACGCTCTGGGGGCATGACGGCGACACAAGTGTGGCAAGGTGGTGCCTGGGCTTGGAAAGGTGCCTCCCCAGCCCGCAGATCCCATGGCTTCCAGCAGCCCAGGCAGCCCTCTCTGCATCTGGCTAATGTGGGCAGGTGTCCAGAGAGACGTGGGGACCTGCAGGATCAGTTGCAAAACCGGCTGCATTTGCTAAGTGTGTAGTTGTGTGGGTCCATGGGACATGTTTCAGTACTAACGAACATATTTTAGGAAAAATATGGGATGTATATTCAAGGTGAATGTGAATTTCTTGGGTGCAGAGATACTTTTATCGTTCCAGGCTCACCCACTATATGTTGGAGTCCTGTGTGAAGGCACAGTTTGGGTCAACAGTGACAGTCCCCAGTGTTGTAGCTCATGCGCACAGTCAGTGCGTGAAGCCCACTGGTGCTGGTGAGGGGCTCTGCCAGGGCTGCAGCATCAACGCGTGAGGCTCCGGTGTCATGGGGACAGCCCAGCCACGCCGCCTTCGGCTTATTGACAACTCTGAGCCGGCTTTCTCAGACGGGGCTGACAGGGATGGCCAGCCCGGAGCCCACATGGCAGAGGACGGCCTCCTCTGCACCACTTGAAACCACAGTGAAGGTGTCGATGGCCCTCCTACTCGGTGTGGGTAGGAGACGCTGACCGCTACGGGTGCCGAGCGAGGAGCTATCCTGTGCCAGCGTCCTTAGACGTGCCACTGGGGACACGCCCCACAGTGAAAGCTGCGTGATCCCGCTGCGACCAGAGCACTGTCAGAGCCAGACACCAGCCTCTTCCCGGCACCATGAGCGCCTGGCCTCGATGTTACTTTCTGACCCATGCGTGCAGGGCGCTGAGCTACATTGCTTACGTGCGTCTGCTGGCCGTTAGCCAGGGGCTGGAGGGGCATCTGTTCCACCCACACGTGCGGGGTTTTGCTGCGGCGCGTGCACAGCCCCCAGGGAGTCACACTGCCTGCAGGCCGTGGCAGTGCCTCATGAGGAGCTCATGTGGCCCGTCCTGTTGGTGGGGGCCCACTTGGAGGGTGGGACTGTGACAGGCTGCCTGCATCAGGACAGGGTTTCCTCCCAACTCTGCTCCCGCTAACTCACCCACTGTGTTTCACGTCCATGTGCTGAAGGTTTAGGGGAGATCAGTTCGGCGGACGTTGTAGTAGATGTTTTAGAGCAGTGCTTCCTCCTCTGTGAGCCTGGCTTTGGCCTTGCTGGTGAAATTGGTCTTATTTGTGTTTGCTAACCAAGTCGTTCCGCTGTACCTGCCAGAGTGTTGCCTGAATCCTCAGTCAGAGGTGTCCCGTCACCGTGCACACCAGGGAGGAGGCCTCAGGCCGCAGCTCCCTGAAATGGCACGCCCCGGCCCTGGCAGGTTCGTCGCCAGCAGGTGCGTCTCGGGGAGCAGGGTGGTCTGGGCACAGCTGGCTCTCTGGGAGGCCGCACGCTGCTGGGCCGCGGGGACAGGAGCCTGTCCCCGACCTCGGATGTGCACGCGCCTGCGGGGGGTTTCCTTCCGGGCTTGGACACGTGTGCCTCGTATGTATACGTGCTGCATCTGTTTGGTCGCGGACACTGCTGAACGATGACGCCCACTTAGCCCCTGAGAAAACTGCACTCAGGTAGCTGTGCGGAGCAAGCTCCGAAGGGATGTGGGCGGGGAGGGAACTCGAAGAGCGGGTGGGCCCTCCTTTCCTCTGAAGGCTGCTCTCTCTCCAGTTCTCAGGCCCCTGCAAATCCAGTCCTCTCTGAATGAGGCGACTTTGCTTCTCCCTCTGGGCAGCACGCTCCCTGCCCCCGCCCCCCCGCCCCAGGCACTAGGTCACTGCTCACTCCCCCTCCCCCACGGCCTTTGCCCCTCTCCACCTCCAAGCTTGTCATCGCCTGCTGCCTCCTCAATGCGGGTGTCTGCACTGTCCTTTCGGACATACCCGACCTCATCGGAAAGATTTTCCCACCATTTCACTCTCTAGTCGCCAGTGCTCTCTCTAAACATCCCTCGCAGCTTCATTTAAACGTCCGGCACACTGCAGTGCCCTGTGCTCCAGTGGCTGTGCCCCTTCTCGTGAGGACCACTGGGTCATTGGCTGCCTTTGGAGGGCCTCCCATTTACTGAGGGGTACGTGCGTACGTGGCATGGTTCCCGCCAGGCACACAGTAGGTCCCAGTACACGCTTCTTAAATTGATGCAGAAATAGTGAACTTTCATAATCCGAAGGTGTTAGGGTTGTGTCATAAATGTCCAAAGACTAGACATTAGGGTACTTGGGGTGAAGGTATTAGTGGGTTTGAAATGCATTTTGTCATTTTACTTCAAATTATTTATATCAGCAAAAGCAATGATGTGACAGAAACTTCCTTTACGCAGTTTTAAAGCGACGTTAGTTATTTTTAACTGCAGTTGTGACCTTCGTCACATAAACCCAGGGTCTTCTCACCTCGCCCAAAGCAGCACCATTTCACTTAGTCCAGACCACCGGCCTGGGGCAGTTTAATGTCTGTCTCGCTGCCCAAGACTTGACTTCCACGGTCAGTCACAGTTGCTCACTTTCCGAGGCCCCCACTCTGCCGTAGGTGTGAAAGGAGGGGCAGCTGGAGGGGACGGGCAGCGAGGCCGTGTGCTTCCTCCCACCTGTGCTCTCACCTGGGCCTCTGGACCTACCACCTGTGTTGGGACGAACCGCTCCTCAGGCCCCTCAGGGATTGGAGCTGAGCTGACCTTTGTTTTCCCACAGCGCTGGACTCCGCTCTTTGCTCTGCAGGGGTGAGGGAGCTTTGGGGGGGGGGGGGGCTGAGAGGGGTGTGGCCTGCCATGCAAGGCAGGGATTGGCAGGTAGGCCCTGCAGGCCAGACCCACCCACTGCATGTTCCTGTGAATGAAGTTTTGTTGGCACGGCCACACTGGTTCCTGGGGCTGCCTGTGGCACCCTCTGCCTGTGCTGCAAAGGCAGACTTGAGTGGCCCCTCAGCCACCAGGTGGCCCACCAAGTCGGAAATACCTGTTGTCATGCACAGGGCCTTTCCTGCCTCTGGTCCAAGACACCGTGTGCTGGCGAGGGCTGGACGCAGCTCCTGCAGGGGCCTGGTGACGTTCCAACCAGACTGCCCGGGAGGCTTGAGGCAGGGCCGAGTCGGGTTTCTCCCTGACGAGGAGGGACGTCGTGGGATTGGGGTTCTGAAGGATGAATCCGGATCTGGGGGGCCTAGCCCCGGCAGTCTTTGCATGCACATCTTCAGAATGAGCCGTTCTCTCGGTTCTTCCTGCTGAAGTCATTCTGGGACTAATGTTATGCCCTTTGCTCCTCCCAGGAGTGATTCTGACAGAAGCTTTTCAACCTTTGGATCGAATTGAAAGGGCCAAAAGTATATTTCACAGCAATTAAAATCTGAGTGATATGTTAAGAGGTTTTAAAGTGATAGGCTTTGGCATGAGAGAGGTCACATTTCTGATTCTCCTAGTTAACGAGGATGTAGCTTGTTAATTAGGCTAATTATCACCTGTTCAGGGCAAAAATGCATCCCAGTTCTTGGCTTAAGTAGCAGGCTCCCTTGTGCCCTGGGAGAGCCCCCAGGGAGGTGCCAGCTTCCCTCGCAGCCACACTGGGGCCTGAGGAGTCACGTTTGGTCGGCGAGACCTTCCTAATCTTAGGTCTTCATGGCTTCTTGACGCAAGTCACACACCGGTTTTATGCATAGTTGGAAACAGGCCTCTCTCAGAGTCTGGCCTTATTTAAATTATGTGGATATCAGTGTTTGCATGGAGTAGTTTGGGTGTCAGGGTGTAACTTCCTTCACTGAGTCTGCTTTTTGTGACTTTGTACTCACACGTGTGCACACACCATGTGTATTTGGAAGAAAATGGCCGAAGGGACCCTGAGTGTCATCATAGTTAGTACGTAGCTGTCCATGTGTCTTTTCCATTTTTCATCTAGGGAAAACAGGGAGGGACTTTTACTTTCCACGTGGTTTAAAGTTGCCACTTTGAAATGTCAGAGAACGTGGTGAACAGAATTGCTGTGGGGCAACATGGGCGGCTGGTGTGGACTCAGCACCCTTTCTGCACGAACGAGCGCTCCAACTCCAAAGTGGCGCTGGGTGCTCTTACTGAGCCCCACCCCGGCCAGAGTCAGCCGGCACCAGGTGCTGGTGAGCAGTCGGCTGTCGGCGGCAGTTCTCCCCCCTGGCGCTTGGCTCCGTCGTCCTCTGGGCGCCTGTTCAGCCTGACACACTTGCATGCATTAGTTGAGCATATAGGCACCCTTCACTGGTTGTCTGGAAACGCCTGTGCGTGTGTCCTTGGGTACAAGAGTGAGTGTTCTGAGCTATATTGGCAGCTCAGCAGAAATGCACGTGGCGACCCTACTGGACACAGACCCGTCTTGTTCTGCTTTCATTTCCTCTCTTAGTGTAGCTTCATATGATTAAGTTACAGCGACGAACAAAGAGGCTGTTACTGCAAAGCCCGTGCGGTCCCCCAGGCTGCTGGGAGCGGCACTGTTGGCTGGGCCCCTGCACTGCCATGGTCCGGACGTGCAGCTGGCCTTGCCCTTCCCCCTCGCTGCTCCGCGGGCACTTCTCCGCCGGGCCTTCCTTCTTCGGCCTTGCTGCCACCGGGCAGCCTTCCCTGCCCTGCCCTGGCCATTAACAGCTGCCTCTTTTAAGCCTATTATGGCATTTTACTTCTTTTCCTTTCCTTCTCTTACCTCTGGCAGTGAGGTTATTTCTGTGAATGGTGTTCCTCCTTCAGTGGCCTGCGGTTCTGCTGCAGGCCTGCTTGGGCCCTCACCCCTCTTCGTATCTGCGGGGCAGCACAGCGCCCTGGGGAGAGCGGGTGTGCAGGCCTTCCGCTGGCCCCTGTCCCCAGGCGCACGTGGCCCTGCAGCACCTCACGGCAGCTCAGGGTCCCTCAGCTGGCGAGGACGGCCGCCCCTGTGACACGCTGCCACAGGGGCAGAGGAGCTCGGCTGCAAACCTGAGACCCCGCACAGGCGGGGTCCCGGGAAGTGCCCCCTGGAGGAAGGCCTGCATCTCCACGTGGAGTCTCCACGCTGGTCACTGGTCCACAGGCCGGTTTTCCTGAGGCGGCTGGAAAACACAGGAGGTTTTCTGAAAGTCGGGCGGTGGCCTCAGTCCTTTGTTATCGGGCTTTTGTCATTTCATGACAGGCAGTAAGCTCTGGTTTAACATTTTTATTACATGTGAATAATAGAGTGCATATATTGAGGTTTCATAGATGTAATTTTGTTAAATGTACATCATGGTAGATTTAAAAATGAGGGATTTATTTTGTCATTCATAAAGTTGTAATACAGTCTGGAGAAACTATTTGTTAAAAGATAGCATCTACTTAACCTCCTTATTTATTTCTTGTAGGAGAAGGTTAGATCCACAATAAATACACGAAGAAATAAGTAGATAGGGGAATTTATCTTGGAAATAAGATCCCTGTCATGGTTTTGAAATGTTAAATGCATGAAGACCCGTCAAAGAGATATACGGATATGAAATTTTTTACAGTGCATTGCGAAGTATTTAGTTATATTTGTCATTCTGTAGTACCAGTAAGCAATGATCACAAGATACAGTAATTTCTAAGTCAGTCTGAGTCAGTGGATGTAAATACAGTGTCTCACATTTTATAGAGATATTAATTGGCAATTTTAATATTAACGAAGCACTTAAGATATTTTATATGACAGATCTGAACTATCAGAAATTTTTATTTCCATTGCATTTAAGATCTAATGTTATAAAAACACAAATACAGATAGCAAATTAAGAGGAGTTTTTATAAAAGGCATTTTCATAACTTGATTAATAGGAATTTGTGAAATTCCGAATGATTAATCTGGTAAAATAATCCACATGTGCCCCAAACTGCGGAGTGAACTGTTGGGATCCTGGGGCCCTGTCTGCCCTCAGGAACTGACGGCGGTTCGTAAGGTCATGGTTAAGGCCTTGATGCTAAGGATACATTCTCTTTACACCTCCATACTTATAATTTAAAACAGATGTTGGAGCCCTATTTTTAATTGCATTAACTTGCTGAATGCATAGACCAGTTTGTGATGGTCGAATCAGGCTGCTGTGGTTCCCCCTCGTCTGTGGCCTAGTGCTTATCAACTCACCAAAATATCCTAGTTTTGAATATTGGGCTTTAATTTGCTTTTATTTGACCATACTTTATCCTGAATTAATTGGCTGGACACTGCTGTGTCAGGTGCAGGGACGGCTTTACTGACACTATTGGAAATAAAAAGCGCATTTGGTAGCCGTTCCACAAAGACGAGTGACGGGAGGCAGAAACTTAGCCAGAAGGGGCCTCCGAGCCTGTGTCGGTGGTTCCTGTCGCCGTGGGGATCGGCGGCATCGCCCTCTAGACTGCGGGGCTGGGATGTCGTCCTGCGTGAGAGCTGTTCTGTGGTTGTCGGGCTTTTTTTCACGCAGGAAATAATTGCGGTTTATTTTTCTTCAAAGGTTTATTTCACTAAGGGGTGTAGTTTTGTGTTTATTCTCATCAAAGTCAACTTTTTAGGCAGCCGTACGGTGGCTCAGAGGGACCCCCGCTGCGGGAGCGCCCCAGGGACCTCTGCCCGGGCCTCTGTGCGGGCGGCTGCCCCTGGCCCGGCGCCCCGGCTCCCACCCGGCGGCGGCGGCGGCGGTGCCAGCAGACAGGGGCTGTCTGAGCAGTTTAGTGTGGACGGCTTTTCATTTAGCCTCTGCTCTGACAGCCCGTGCCCTGGATAAGTGGCGTCGGCCCGCGCAGGTGAAATCTATTCTCACATTTGCCTCAGGGGTGACTGGACTGTAACAGAATTTTTCAAACCCGTTGGGCCCAACCGCAAAGCAGAGAATAAATGGCTGAAGTGCCAGGCCTCGACAGCAAAATCAATGCCTGGTTATACAGACATGACAGACCGGGCCTGCAGTTCCCCGCGCCCGCCACGCTGCGGGCTCTGGCCTGTGCCTTCGGGGGCCGGGGGCGCCGCGCTGACACCGTGTCCTCTGCCCTCCCCGCAGGAAGTTCACGTGCCACCTGTGCGACAGAAGTTTCACCGAGAAGTGGGCGCTGAACAACCACATGAAGCTGCACACGGGGGAGAAGCCCTTCAAGTGCACCTGGCCCACGTGCCACTACTCCTTCCTCACGGCCTCGGCCATGAAGGACCACTACAGGACCCACACAGGTGGGTGGGCGCGGGCCGGGCGGTGCGCGCCTGGGCCTCAGCGAAGTGGGTTTCCGCTGCGGGTGCTCGTTGCCATGGTGCGGGTACGTGTGTGTGGTTAAACACACCTGTTTAGGGGGGCGCTCCACGGAGGTCAGGGGGGCAGAACACAGTCATCTTGTCTTTTGTTACTCAAACTCTTGCCTTTTTGTTACTCAAACTTGCCTCCTGTTACCACATTTTTGAACAATATTAAACCTTGATTTTATAGACCACTTAACATTTTTTAACCCAAGTAATATTTCTCTTAAGAGGTGAATGCTCTCCAATTTAAGAACTTTTGATAATTTATACAGAGACTCAGCTGAATTCAGCCACTATAAAATTTTAGGTAATAATATATTTCAAAAGTACAAATTCATGTACACTTGTATCAAACATTTAAAGAGCACGGGGAGTTTAAACACACTGATGGAGAGCAGCACCCAGTGTGCCCCTTTGTGAGGCTCGGCTTGCCGTGTGCTCGGCGTTGGTGGCTTGTTTTCGTTACCCAAGGACGGGGACCTGGACTCCCCCCGGGTGCTCCCTCCTGCCCCACAGCTGTGGCACTGAGCTCCGTGTGGTGTTTTGGGGTCCTCTTCACACCTCTGAGAAAGGATCATATTTCAAGGAAGAAAATAAATTTTAATCAGCATTCCCAAATGTTCTTCTGATTGCCAAGAATCCCCTATTATTGTTAGAAATTGCAGGTTCACAGTTCTCCGGGAGCTGTGTGTGGAAGCCGGGCCCCCTAGCCCCTCTGACAAGGGCGTGGACGATTTAAGGTCTGCGGCCTGCCCTGAGAGATCACTTATATCGAACAGCAGATGAAAAGCCAGTGCAGATGTAATTTATCGTCGGCGTTTCCTTCTAAAGAATAATTGTGGAGACTTGGCTGGATCAATAATATGGATTTTTGTTGTTAGGTCTTGTAGTCTGCACCGTAATGAGAGGTAGGGGACAGTGGCCGTTTTCTAATGGAGAATAAGGGATTGGTTTCCATGTCTCTGTACATTGGAATGCAAAATGGCACGTGCGAAACTAATTCAGGTTGTTGAGAAAGGTCCCCTACTGTATCTCTGCTGTCAGGTAAATGTGGCGTGTTACACGAACCCCCTTCACACGGAGTAAAATACTGCATTTAGTTTTTTTTTCTTAAAAAAATTTTTTTGAAAAATACTCTGTTGCCCCCTCACCAACGCTAGGCCTCCTGCCCCTCAAAAAACAAAAACAAAAAACCGGTAAGTAAAATCCTAACATAGCATGACAAACACATTGAGCCACTACGGTAAACTCACACACCAGACACTGCAGACTAACATGCTGATAAAAGCCCGCACGTCAGAACTCAAGGTCACCAGCGCTTCCAGAATCAAGTCCCACAGAAGGGCAGCCTTGTCTCTGTGCCGGTGCAGATGTTCGCCCAGGGCAGGGCACCAAGCTGAGTGCACACATGCAACACTCACGCCAGGAAGGAGCCCCATCGCAAGGAGTCTGTGGTGTGGGGTGTGGCTCCACTTTGCAAGGACAAGGTGGGCCACCGGGTCCACCAGGGAGAGAGACGAGACGCTCCGGTGCCGTCTCCGCTGCCACGCGCTGCCAGGTGTGCGTGTGAGCCTGCGGCGGCGCCTGTGTGTGTGTGTGTGTGTGCCGGTGTGCGCACACACAGGCATGCTGCATGTGCACGGGCTTCATGCCCACCAGACGGCAGTGAGGGACAAATCATGGAGAATGGTTGTGCCTCTACATAGAGGAGCATGTTAATATTAACAAGCAAATTATCTTTGGGGATTTAAAAAAGTTTACGTTCAGTGTTACTTAATTTATCATACAGCTGGTTAGAAAGATTTATGTTTCTAATTGATTAAATGATTAAATGAGTGATTATAATTAAACTTTATTCTTCACAGCCTATCTCCTCTATTGCTTTTCTCTGTATTGAAATAGTAATGTCAAGAAATAAACTTAACCCCAAGATAGTAAAGTAAAGATAGGTAAAGGTTTAAATTCAGCTTTATTTTACAGATGATAATAATGAATGTTTTAACATACCCCTGTGAAGTAAGTGGAAACATAACTCGGCTAAAACTCTATTTATACAGGTTTGCCTCGGCTAGAAAGGCTAGGCCCACTCCTGAAGGGAAGGCCTTTCTGATTGCCCACCTTGTCCTGCCTTCTCGCAGGCACTGGTGTTTGTGAGCTCCCGAAGGCATTCCCTGCCCCCCAGCCCTCCCCGCCGGGGCTCTGCTGCGAGGCGCCCACGTGCTGGGAGTGAAGCAGGCTGTCTCAGACCTTTGAAGCCTTGTGGCATTAAAACATCCAAATGAGTAAAGTAGATAAAGAGAGGTAGGACTGATTGATTTCATTTTGGGGAAGCCATGGTCTCATTTCACTGGCTCCCTCCAAGGTTAGCGTTTTCATTCTCTCTGGCCCTGCCTCGCGAGCCTTGTGGGACACGCTGCCTGGCTTGCCGGCACTTACTGTCTGAAGATGCGGCGGTGGAGAGATAGATTGCGCTTGTAACAGGTCGGGCGAATGTTAGCTTGTGTACAAATGCTTTCACAACGAGCGTGCACACATGCTCGGCCAGCCCCGAGTCTGCCGAATCTAATTGTTGCAGAGCTTTCCAGTCCTGAGTTACCATTCAAGATGAAGGAGGGGAGGTTTTGTACCATTTCTTCAGCGTTACGCGGCTTCCGTTTCTGTGCCCCGAGAGTGTGAGCAGCATCCACATCGAACTGCTGTGGGCAATGGGGAGACTTTATTGTTTCTCGGGGTCCTCTGTGTGTTCCCGGGGACCATTCAGTTCACACTGTTAAGTAGGAGGTTATTGAAGAATACTCTGATAGAATCAGGGAAAACCAATTCAACATCCTTCAGTGGTTAGACAGTTCAATAGGTTTTATTTAAGCAGAATCATATATACTGTGTATTAACTATTCCAAGCTATCTTTACTCAGCTCAGAAAGGCCAGATGTATGGGAATTGTAAAAAATCAGGGTATGTATAAAAACTGCTCAAGTGCATAAAGCAGCCCCATCTGGAAGACATCCACCAGAAATGAAGTTGTACGAAGCCATTCCATTGATAATAAAGCTAATTTTTATGGGTCTGACAAGTATGTAATTATGTTCAGTGGTGCTTTTCAGATTTTATCACAGTCAATAAACCGCAGTGGTAATTTCATTCCCATTTGACATATTTACATGGAAACATTTGATTGGAGGAATTAGTAACCCTGAAAGCCTTGATAGATCTGTTTTAATGATCTGTGACCCCCTCGGTCCCTCATGTGTTTGTCGTCGCAACAGGCGAGAAGTCGTTCCTGTGCGACCTCTGTGGCTTCGCGGGCGGGACGCGGCACGCCCTCACCAAGCACCGCCGGCAGCACACAGGTGAGTGTGGCCCCGGCCGCCGGCCCTGCGCACCCGGCTCCCCCATTTGCCCAGCAGCCCTGGGTTTGGGGGCCCACTGGGAGTCAGTCCTGGTCCACTGTCACGAGCCCCAGCTCACCCGTTTTCATGTCAAAGACCAGGCCCACTGCACATGGGTCAGGTGTCCTCCGTGAGCTCGTGCCGGCCAGGAGGGAGAAGGGTCGGGCCTCCAGAGCAGACACACAGGCTCTTCCAGAAAGCTGGCTCTGCCCGGACCTTGCAGGCGGGCCGCGTCCCTCTCAGGCCCCCTCAGTCCGTCTGCGTCTTCTCCACTGCGCCCCCCGCCCACAGCTGCCTCCCCCGGCCTGCAGCCTCCTGGCCCACCTCTTTCTCACCTGCCTGACCACCTAAGGCCCTGCCCAGCAATTGCTCTGTGGGTTTGACAAGTAGGTGTGGTCTGAGGCCGTCACCTTTCAGTCATTCTTGCTCTTACGTGTGGATAGCAACGAAGAGGGCAGCACGGGGGAGGTGGGCATTGAGGGACTGCTTCCCGTGGTGCGCACTCTCCTCGGGGATTCAGCGCAGTGACATGATGCCTCGCTTCGGAGCCTGTGGGTGGGAACTTTTGAACATTAGTGAAAACTGTTTGCCTGCTTGGTATGCTATAATAGGTTCCGTAAGTGATTATTTTAACACATAAATTATGTGGGTCTGGGTAGTGCTGTGCAGGCGTCGCCCCTGCTGGGTGTTAGTAGAACCATTTGTTACTCTCAGAGTGACCTGGTGTAGATGCTAAGTCATGTGGCAACACAATCTGTAACGAAATGTTGAACGTAAGATACCACGAGAGGGGCTGAGTTCGGCACATTTCGATTCTGGATAGTTAGGCGTTAACTCCGTGTCTGTAAGGCCACTGAAAACCCACGCGGGCCGTGTCTTTGCTCTCCGGAGCCCCTGCGCTTCACACATCCCTCTGGGACCAGCACCATCACAGACCCGGAGAGAAACCTCCATTGTTGAGCGGAGGGGCAGCGTGTGGCAAGTCTCCAGAAACGGCCTGTAGTCCTGTGTTGTCAGCCCAGGGACATAACAGGTCCGGGCCGAGAGGTGCAGGAGAGGCGTGGGGGGCGCTGCCCTACCCTGTCCTGGAGGAGCTGGCAGCACGTGGGCGTGCAGGGCGTCGTCGCCCAGCCACACCCTGGGGCCAAGACACCTTTGCTCATGCGTGCCACCTTTGCCAGCGTGGGGCGCTCCCACTTGCCGGCCACGGGGGCAGTCACGCAGTGATCTGGGGCTGGGCCAGCTGAGCGGGCAGCTTTCTCCTTGACGTCGGGTCCAGAGGCTCCTTGTGACTTTGCTGTGAACTTGATCCATGTCGGACAGTGTCTCCCAGACAGAGGTGTCCATCTTTGTGGCATTTGTCTGCCACTGTGGCACAAATCACACATGATCCTTTAATACCAAAGCCAGTTCTGAAGACTGTTTGCTTCAGCTGAACAACTAAGCACAGCTCAGTCTAGGCCCTTAGCTTAATATCCTGGATTTCTGAAATTTAAGCAACACGCGGCTTGTTCCCCCAAGGCCAGCATCACATGGTGCAGTTGAAGTCTGCTGTGTTCCTCTTTGACATGGTTTGCCTTTGCACTATGGACAGTGCACACAGGTTACACTCAGCTCGGGGCCAGTGTGTTCTCAGTGGCGTCAGTCACTCCCTCCTGCGGTGCTGCTGTCTGGGGGCTGATTGGGAGCCTGCCTCAGCCTGAGATTGACTTTTGTCACCTGTCAGGGACCCTTGGCTCAAGGGCCCAGGAGCAGGTCTTCACACGGGGTTGGAGGGCCTCGGCCAGCTCTGGCACCTCACTGCCCGAGGGACACCGCCTGGGGCCTGGCAGAGGCGCAGGTGGCTGTCCGACAGCTCCTGGCACACGGGGCTGCTCAGCCCTGCATCCTGTGCCCCCTCGTCTTCCCCAGACTCAGGCAAAGGAGCCAGAGGCACGGGCTGTTCCTCTGTGGCTACTTCAGCCAGGCTGACCTGTCCACCAGAGTGTCCCTTCACCAAGTACATGCTCTCCAGAGAGGGCCGCCTCCTGCCGGGTGCTGGCAGGGGGCAGGGAGCTGAACCCCTTGCTGACACCTGGAAGGTCTGCTCTCACCTTTCACCATCCAGGAGTTGGGTTTGCTCTTCTCCTTTTGTCTATGTATTGAAACTGACAAGCGAGGAAGGGCGCCTGCATTTCTGAAGTGCACTTCCTGAAGAAACGATCATTTCTGGCTAAAAAAAGGCCGGTTACCATGTTCACGCGATTGTGTTGAACATGCCCCAGAGTGAGTGTGCTGCACACGAACTGCCGTGTGCAGGCCTGAGTGAGCTGTAGCTTATGGGAGCTGACACTGCAAGCCCTTTCTGGGGGCCGCTGGAGCCGGCCCCGCTTGGCGGTCATGCTGCGGCTGCACCCGGCAGCCTGCGTGGGATCCCGCCCTTCTGACCACCGCGCGCTTCAGTCTGCGCTGCTGTCGAGTCCAGTAGGAATGAACGGTGTTCAGTGTGTTGCAGTGTTGTGCTAGCTTAGTATGAACTTCAGATTAACAGAGTTAGAGAGAGTACACTAAAAGACATTAAACAGTGTTGTTTTAGAATTTAACTTGTATGACATAAAAATGCCATTGGTTTAAATAAAAGAAACATTTGTCACGTTTTTTGAGTCCTCGTGTTAAGCCTCCAAACCAAGATTGTTAACCTTCGGAGGGTTTGATGGCCTTCAGTTTGCACCCCTGACTCCGGCGGTGCACCTGGCATGCATCCCCCTCCGCCCCCACCTTCCATGCCAGTCAGAGGCGCAGCAGGTGGGCGTCGTCCACCACGGGCCCCGGAGCAAACACCTCCGCAGCGAGTCATGGTGTCAGGACATTGTTCAAACTGAGGCCAAACGCAGTAAGGAAACCTCAGACTGTTTCCGTGCGTTGGCTTAGCTTAAACAGTCTTCAAATCGTTGGCCCACTTGGACTTGTCACATCACACGGGGAAGATTCGTGTTGCTTTCCCCGAAGGCCTGGGGCACTGCTGTGATCGTGGCAGTGCTGTGTTGGTGCCCAGACTGGCCAGCCAGGTACGGAAACTCTGTGGCACACCAAGAAGTCGACGTTCTTGCCAATTTATTGGGTTGACCAAAAAGTCTGTTTATTTTCCCCCATAAAAGTCTGTTTATTTTCCCCCAAAGTCTGTTTATTTTCCCCAGTAAAAGGCACATTTTCCATTTTCACCCATAACTTCACTGATTTGTGTATTTTGAGTGTGTGGGCTGTCTCCTGTGTGGTGGAACACCGATTACACCGATTGTTCTCTGTTAATGTCTCGGTTTGATCGCCGTCCACTTCACCTGGTCCGCCCGACCACGGAGCATCATCCCTGGAGAAATCTCCAGCACGAAACTTCACAAACCACTTTTGACACGTTTGGTCAGTCCCAGCACCTTCTCCACACACTGCACACATCTTTTTATGTATTTCAGTGTGTTTTTACCTTTCTTGAAATAATAGAGCATAATATGCCAAAAATGTTTATTTTCTTCCATCTTCAATATTAAAATAGCTACACAAAAATTCACCAATTTTGATGTCTTTTTTTGAATGTAGGCTAGTATGACAGCTGTCAAAATACAATGTAGCAAAGGTGTTTCAAATGATGTTAAAAGACAGCTAAGCACTACAGAGCCATCTTACAGAAAAACTAAAGGAAGTTTTGGGCCAACCCGGTCCATCCCAGTTATTTCAACATGATGTCAGTATAACGTTTTTATCAGTACTTTGTTATTTTTGTTCTAAGAGTTTGAAATGGGTGCGCAGTTGCACTCCTGGCACCCCCTACCCAGAGGCCGAGTTTTCACCTGAAATCCGTGATCTGCATGCATTTAGGTCTGAGAAAATCTACCTCCCATTCCCGTGGTCCCACACCGACTTAAACGTTGTTTCAATAGGTGAACCCAGTATCCATCTTAAAACTTAAGTTTACATTAATTGAAGTTAAATAGCCACGTTTCAAGTGCTCACCAGCCAGTGTAGCCAGCGGAATTCTTTGAATGTGTGTGGACAGGGATGTGGGTAGAGGGCAGGAAGCAGCCAGCACGGGGCCAGCGGTGAGTCCGTGGACCGGCTCGTGGTGAAGTGTGTCTGGGTAGAGCACACACATGTGCCCAGTGGGGGTGGGGGAAGTGAAAAGTGCTGGGAAATGCTATTTTAAATGTTTCTTTGAAGCTTCTGTACCTTTGATTCAACTTAGTGAGCTGTAATTTCTCTTTATTTCTCAAGGTGTTTTAATTGGTATCAACTTAGAGCTTTATCGTATTATTTTTTTCTTATTTGACATCTTAATAAGTTTTATACTATATATTCAAAGTTTATCTTTGATAAGTGCTTTTCCCTGGTTTTAACCTCATTGAGATTTTTATAATGGCTCTGCTGTAATATAGTTTGTCAGATGTCTCTAAATACAGTGCTAGGCTAAAGCCGTAACTTAGCTTCCTGTTGCGTGAGTGACATTTGAACTAAAGGGTGTGTGTACCCTTCTTCTGTTACAACATAGAGATAAAAATTGGTGGTATCTTCTTTCTCATCCTGAGAGAAAGTATTGAAATGACCCGAATACGTGCAGTCCATTGAACTGTATTATTAAAATGCCGCGGAGGTGAGTTCCTTTTTGGTTGTGAATAG
Source organism: Sturnira hondurensis (assembly GCF_014824575.4). Taxonomy (NCBI): domain Eukaryota; kingdom Metazoa; phylum Chordata; class Mammalia; order Chiroptera; family Phyllostomidae; genus Sturnira; species Sturnira hondurensis. The sequence goes on from NW_028074503.1 coordinate 39,069,157, forward strand.
CAGGTCAGCCCTGTGTCTCCAGCTTGACTCACGTGCCTGCCTCTTGCCCTTCGCAGGGGAAAAGCCCTTCAGGTGCGACGAGTGCAACTTCGCCTCCACCACCCAGTCTCACCTGACGCGGCACAAGCGGGTGCACACGGGCGAGAAGCCCTACCGGTGCCCCTGGTGTGACTACAGGTAAGGGCTCCCTCCAGAGTGGGGGCAGGCAGCCCCGAGGGCCACAGCGGGGACGGGGATCCGGCTGAAGTCACCATTACAGAGTCCTTTGATCAGCCTGAGTCAGCACAGTTTAAAAGTGACCCGCTGATCAGATTGGGGACTCACTTAACCTCCCAGTTTTAGTGACTTTAAAGTTGAAAAATGCTTCTCCGTTTGTTACATTCTTCACGTTTAGGCTTTGTCGTCTTTGGGCACACCCGAATTTCAAGTGATTTTCTTTCTTTCCCGAAGTGAGGAGCTGTCCCAGTCTCTCAGCCGAGCGGTGTCTCGCCTGGAGGCGTGAGACGCTTGCCCTGGCAGTGTACGCCATACTGGACACACTTTCTGCCCCTAAGGAGATCTAGCAGGACAGGTGACCAGTACTGTGCAGAAGTGATTGTCATGCAGAGCCACTGGGTGCATTGCAAAGCCAGGGGCCCGTGTGGAGAAGGACGGAGTTCAGCTGGAACGCAGCCCCCTAGGGGAGCGAGTGTCTCCACCAAGGCTGAAGGGGTGGGTGAGCCTCGGACGCACGCCCGGGTGCTCACAGCCCCGGGCAGCACTGCCGTGCCCTGACTGTGGGAGGTCGTGTGTGCTCACGGGGCCCGCGGGCCGAGGGATCCCCTCTGGCCTGCTAGTGGTCCCAGCAGCAACACAGAGGTGCGGAGAGGAAGAGGTAGCTGACACCTGCTGTGGCCTGTGTGTGCGGAGGGGCAGAGGGACATAGGCCAAGGAGTGAGGCTGCGCTGGAGCCTGGGCCTGACATCGGAGCGAGGGAGGGCCGGCGCCCCAGGGTGTGTGGGCAGTGCTTGAAGTCCGCCTTGGGCGCGTCGCCAGCCGACGGTGTGGAGCCTGAGTCGGAGCCTGAGTCGGAGCAGCGCTGCTCCTCGGGCTGCAGGGCGGCCTGCCGGCACAGCTGCCTCCTGGCGGGCCAGGCCCCTCGCCTGCAGCCGCAGCCTGCGGTGAAAGGCGAGCCTCTGCGATCCTCCGGAGGTAGTCGGCACTCAGTAAATATATTGCCATAATCTCTGTTGTTATCCTCATTACTGCATTAAGTTGTATTTTAAAGGTCATCTAATAGAACAGAGATATTACAGATATATTTCATTCATTAATTATTCATTCTTTCAACATTTTATGAGTTCCGTCTTTTCTTAGCACTAGAGCAGTGCTCCTTGGAAGTTTGGTAAAATGGTGGAGCAGCTAGAGGCTGACCTGGACGTTGTGAGGCGCTGATAACAGGAGTTGTTTAAAAAACAAGCATTGTTGAAGGTTCTTTTTTCTTATTCAAGAGGCCGTACTGTGTAGTTGCCTTCCCTACAAAACATACATCAGGAATCACACAGTTACAAAAGCTTCCCTTAATCACCACTTCAGCTGTTAGGGTTGTGTCTTTCCAGCCTATGTTTGAGCACAAGGTTTGAGTGGGTGTTTGGGGCTTCTCTCTCACGCTCTCTCTCATTATTACTCTGCACATTTAAATTGTAACCGCCCTTCTGTTCTGCTTTCCTCATGTAACTGTGGTTTTAAAGTGTTATTTCAGAGTGGCAGAACTGTTATTGCAAACAAGGCCCTGAATGGGCCCACGCGTGAACCCGGCCCAAGCGCAGTCTCTAGAGCTTGTGCAGGCCCCGAGAGTGCACCAGGCCGGATGGCTTTCACGGGCAAGGTTCGGAGTCGGATGGTTGTGGCAGTGGCGGTCGGCCGCTAGGCCACGGGAGGGCCCGTCACTCGGGCCGTCACCCCGCTGGGGCCACCTCCACCTCTGTAAAGAGGGGTGTCAGGGTGCCCGCCTCATGGGACTGCGGTCCCCGTAAGGTGAGGAACTTTGGTGTCAGTGCTGGCAGGAGCCCTGCCCCACGCACCCCCAACTGCCTCGTGGGGCCTCAGCAGCCTGGCTGAGGCCATCATCCTGAGGGCTGGCGGGTGGTCAAGTGTGGTTATAATGGATGCCTCGGCGGATTTGTTTAGTTTTTGAAGTGGTTAAAATTTTACCAAATTCAAAATGCATTGCTTGATGATTACTGAAATGCCTTGGAGTTTCCAAGTGCCTACTTTGCAGACCGCTCTTGTGGAACACAGTGTTAAGACTTGCGTGGCCTCAAGTTAGAGTGATAAACAGGGACCACTTCATTAAATTGTTGGGCAATTTAAGCCATTTTCAGGTTTTTACTTGGAATGTGCTTCTTTCTAACAAAATTTGGTTCATATCCATGATTTTTGGAAGCAATTCCTAGAAGCATGAGCTGAGACTTTTAACTGGCAGTGTTGCTGCTAAGGTCGGGTTGAATCCGGTCCTGCAGGCCAGGATGTCTTAGTAGACGCTCGCGCCCTGGTCCGGTGTCCTTGGTGTGCAAGTGCGTTGTTGCTCCTCTGCGGAGGCCGAGGTTGTGTCACTTTGTCCACGTTCCAGTGACCTCCCCAAGACAGCGCCGCTGTGCTGGGAAGAGTGCTGGGGCTAGCTGGGGCTAGCTGGGCCCCGGGGCGTCGGGCCCCGCCGCCCCCGTCCCGCCAGTGAGTGCTCAGGACACGGAAGTCTAGTGGTCTCTGCCAAATTCCCTGTTGAAATGCATCAAGTCTTTGATGACAGGGTGATTCTGTCTTTATTTAAAACTTTTAAATGACTTGATTATTATCGAAAGTGAAGAGTTGGCACATTTTCCCTTTGGGTGAGTTCCGTCGCTCTGTGTCCATACAGTTGGTCTGTGTTCACTAGTGAACAAGAGACAAGTTAACTTTGACCAGGAGTATAGACCACGGGCAAAATTTATGAAGGCTTCGTAAGTTAGGGAATATGAATGAAATATGGAATTTACCACACATACCCGTGTTTTTTTATTGATGAACAAATATTAGAAATGAGCGATTAAGTTCACAACAATCATTCCGGTCGCTCAGCACAGCAGAGTGCGTGCCGCGCTCACAAGAACAAAGGAAGCGTCCCCTCTCAGCAGACAGTGTCTCCGAGTCGCGTGAAAACACCTGTAAGATGATCGCATGCTCTCTAAGAAGATTACATTTGTGGTTTTTGGCACCTTTCTGTAATACTTTACTGCTTAAAATATTTAATTAACTTTTTTCCATTTAGGTTTTTATTTATTTAATACATGTGCATAAAAGTCATTCCTGTAGGGTATTCCTATCTATGCCATTATTAACACTTATTTTCAGGTGACTGTCATTAGAAATTGCAGTATTATTTCAGTTTCATTGGAAAATATATTTTTCATTTTATAAATTGAACACTAGTAGTAATAATTATTCATGAAAAATGTGAATATAGATTTATTTACAAAAGAATTTTATAATTGGTCCTTTGAACCTGGGGCTATTTTTCAAGTTTGCATTATTAATTTAGGCAATGACATTTCATTCTATTTAGATGTAAACATGTACCCCTTTCCTAAGCTTTTACTGTCTGAAATATCCAGAAGTCTAATCCATTACAAATCAGTGTATTTCATCATGGCTCCCAAATTTTTTCACCATTAATTATTATTCATTATAACCTCAAAGCATAAATTGAGATTCATAGCACACTGTCCTGTATTATTTATGCAGCAAATTTGTTAGATTTGCTTCCACATTAAAATGGAAACAGCCTAACGCTCTCTCTTGTTTTTATTTCCCTTTGTTATGTATTATCTCTTACGTATTAACAAGAAATAGAAAACCCTTTACTACATTGTAGCAAGTACCCTCTTTAATGATGTAAATCTGTTTCCCCGTAGAATTTACTAGTCTCAGCCTGTGCCCTATTCCACCCAGGGCACTGGCTTTCACATAATCGTGGGTGGCCCTAATCGGACTTAACTTTTACATGGGTCGTCTTCTCATTGGTGTCCATGTTTCAATTTAGGACTTGTGGGGAAAACCCAACACACACACATCAAAAGTAAGCTGCCCGAGAGGCCATGAAAAGTAACAGAAAATACTTCCCGCAGCACTGAAAATGCTGAGGGTGATCCTATGTTGCACTTTAATTGTCATTTTGTAAGTGAAAGAGAACTCACGTTTTGAGATGGATTCTGACCATTTGATCATGCGTGTTTTGCATCATTGTGACGGGTCGTGGAAGGCTTGAGGATGGCCTTCGGCCAGGTCTCTCAGCTGCCTTAGCACTTGCAGCCATACACACGCTCTTTAGAAACTTTCTTTCACTGTGCTCCTTTTCATCTTACTCACTCCTTTTGTTCTCTTTTTAATTACTTGGAATTACAAGCCCAAATAGAAATAAGTTATAGAGCTGAGAATAAAATCTGTAATTCCTGCCTCGTAGTGAGCATTTACTCCATAGTCTTGCCAAACTCGTAGGAAACGCCCTTTCGTTTTTTCCAACTTGATGGCGTACTTAGCCCTCGGCCAGTGTGTCTGTAGAAGTCACCGACACATTGGGTTTTGATTTTAAGAAGAATATTCTTTCCCTTTTTTGGTACACGTAACATTTAACCCGGGTGTGGTACCAACTAGAAGTTTGCCTTTTGTGGTATATTCTAACATCTAAATATTTTGTTTCATATTTTTTATGACTGAATTCAGTAAGCTTTCACACTCGGAGTGCCTCAGGTAGAATGCACTGTCCCTCACTGCCATCTGAGGTGGGTGTGTGTGCGCGCAGCCTAGGGCTCTACTGTCAAGTGACGCCTTTTATTGAATTGAATTCTACTTTGCATGGAGCTGGAAGCATTTCGGGGGTAGCGTTAAGATGTAAAGCCAAAAAGCTGTATTTGTAATAAGTCTTTATTTCCCCTTTAACAGTTTATATTACCTTCTCAAACATGTGTTTCTGTAAAGTGTCTTAGTTCTGAAAATTTTTCAGGTGTCAGCTGACACTGCACATCTTTACACGATGCACAGCACAGTATTGTGTGTGTCTTGCGTGCTGGGCCCCCACAGGCAGGTCTTCCCGGGTGCCACGGAGACAGGAGCTCAGTGCAGGGCTTGGTGGGGCCCAGGCCCAGCCCTGGCCCCTGTGTGCCATCGGCTCCCCGAGTCGGGCAGGTGGGCTCCCTGGGGCCCCTCTACTGCTTCTGGAGGACCTGTCCGCAGAGTTTCAGTTCCCTGTCAGGCCGGTCCCCAGGCTGTGCCCCAAGAGATAGTGGGCAAGACGAACTCACCTGTGCCCTGAAGAACAACACGGAGGACCACAGGCGTGGGTGTGGGCAGCAGAGCCCCGCAGGTGCCAGGCTAGAGAAGGGCGAGTGTGCGCCCTCGGATGCAGCCTTCCCTTCCACTGGGGAGCCGGAGGGGCCAGTTCTTCCCTTTGGGTGACTCTGAGTTCTCTTGGAGCAAAGTGGCACCTTGTGAAAGCAGCCGGCGAAAGTGTCTGGTACTGCTGTTCGGGGTGCTGTGTGTGTAAAGCGATACCGTGGGCCTCGTTATATCAGAACTGACTTTAAATCAAATCATGAGGAAGACTGATACTGCATGATGTCACTTATATGTGGAATGTTTTAAAAAAGAGTTTAAACTCATAGAAACAGGAGCTGAGATGTGGTTTCCGGGGCTGGGCCGGGGTGTCGGGAGGTGTCGGTAAAGGGCACAGACTTCAGCTGTGACGGGAATGTAGTCAAGGCTCTCAGGACAGCGTGGCGCAGGTGGTTGGTGACGCCACTTTGCGTGAAATTGAATTTGCTGAGAGAATAGGACTTTGGTGTTCTCACCAGAGGAGAAAAGATGAACTTAAGGAAACTCATTTTATCACTTAAAGTCAGTACTGTTTTATTTTCCCAGTCCTGCCATCTCTTTACATTCCACTGCGTTCTAACTGCTAATCCGGTCGGTGGAATGAAAGCAGGGTGCCAGGGCTGACAGGTTTTTTCGGCCAGAACCCAGCCCCACTCGGGCTTTCTCTGGACGATGAGGACCCCCAGGCCTCCTCCCACAAGAGGGGTTTCTTGTGGCGGGTGGTGTGTACTGGGTGCGTCTGGGCAGGGCCTCCTCCTGAGGGGCCCCCTCTTGCTGGCTGCCTTGCGACCTGCCGGCCAGGTACCTGTCCCCACGCTGCTGCTCTGGGAAAACAGGCTTGGTCACTGGACCCAGAGATAGCGTGCCTCTGAAGTGAATCCCGGAACCTCTGGTTCACAGAGGGGCCCTTTCCCCAGGGTTTCTGCTGCAGCAGAAGTTGCATTCTCTGTGCAGAAGCATCTCCGATGTTCACCCGTGAGTTTCACATTTTCTCTCCTTTTTGACTGTGGTTTTGATTTGGCTTTGCCTTCCCTGTGATGTTTGTGTCTAACGTGATGTCGCACGTGGTGTGCTGTGCCCGTGCTGGTCCGTGGGGCCCCGTGCCAGCCAGCACACAGGCCCTGCACGGTTTCGTCTCAGCCGACTGTGCTGACCCCGCACAGGACCGGTGTCGGGCCTGGAGCCGCTGGTGTGGATTTCCTCCGGACACGACTCCTTTCAGTGAAGAGGGTCTGGTGACTTGAAAACGGATGCCTCGGCGTTACAGATTGCAAATCGGCTCAGATGTTTTTAAAAGGAAAAAAGTCTAAGAGCATGCCTGTTGTCTGTCAGTACACGTAGGTTGTTTTGCTGGTTGATGTCACCGAAGGAAGCGTGGGGACTGCACATTAATTAGAAGAGCCATTTGGACCCAGAGTGACCACACGCTCCCTCTGCTGTCTCTTAAAGTAGAATCTGGGTAAACATGTTTATTCCGCCTGCTGGTGCTGAGTCCCAGATCCAGTCATTACACAAGGCCCCAGCCTATCTTTGGGGATGGTCTTCCTACAAGGAATTGCTACGGACAGTCCCTTGGGTGGTAGTTAGCTATATCTGTATATATTGTGTTTGAGAGAAAAGCCTTAGAGATGGAGAAAATAGAAAACATTTTTTGGGCAATAGTCTCTTGCATAATAAGTTATTCCTCAGACACCAGAGCTATTATCACACAACAAAACACTCTCCTATGTAACTATGTATATCTGCCGGCACCGGAGGCTCCTGCACCGTGGCTTGTTAGGGAAACTCTGAGCCCGCCGGGGGGCCGGCTGTGGCCGTGTGGAGTCAGGCTGGCCCTCCAGCGTGTGAGCGGATCGCACCAATGGAGACGCGGCTGTGAGACGACAACGTGGAATAAAATGGCTTTGAAATAAATAAAAGCATGTGTCCAGTTGTCATTGGTCCGTTGAGAATGCAAGATACTAGTTACTTCGTTTTATTTTCAGATCACTTGTTTCAGCATCTTCTGAAACGCTGCCTCCCCCCCCCCCCCCCCCGCCGGCCCCCAGGCCTGTAGAGATTGTGGAGGAAAGAAGGACGGTGAAGCCTGGACCACTTGGAAGAGGGACGCAGTCGCTGGGCATGAGGCGTGAGGGTCACCGCTGGGTGGGCACACCATCTCCCCTGCAGCTCCTTTTATGGGACGCGGCGCACCTGGCGTGGGGCAGCAGATTCGCGTGTGCCTGCTTTGCCCGGAGAGCGTCTGTTAGGGACGGTTCCACCTCCTGTGATGACATGTCTTCATTCTCCCTGTTAGGAGAGTGCCTGCGACACACTCCGCGTCGGCTTCCTGCTGTTTCTGAGAAACACCGTGTTTCCGAGAACTTCGTGCAGCCAGAGGGGCACCTGGTTTTTTTCCTCTTGGGGAAATTTCGTGTTGTTTCTTCCTACAGAGCAACAGCGAGCTGTAGCTGTGCTCAGCTGAAATTTGTTGTTCGATAACATAATAACGTGGCCTGATAATTGTCCCTACAGGGAATTTTGACCTCACATTCCCCTTTTCTTCTACCCACTAAATTTTAATTCCTGGCTCACGATTCATTTGGCTTGAGTCTTGCCGAACAGCCCCAGTCCGTGACTGAGGGTCATCTTCATCAGTTGTGACACCGCGTGGGCTTCTCCTGGGGCACATTTGGGAACTGTGTCGATTACCTTTGCTCTGTCCTTTCTTTTCTCAGCGTGTTTTCTCTCTTCATCGTAAATGACAACTTTTAACACACTTGTGAAATGTCACTAAACAATCAGGTTTTTCCCTTTGAGAGAAAATGTGGTGAATATTTAGTGTTAAACAAATCAATCTCTTGGGTTGAATTATTTGTTGTAAAAAGCTTAAATCTGAGAAATTTTGTTTTGTTGTAAAAACGGGACAGGGTTCATTTTAGTTAAAAGGAAGCCTCTTTCTCCCTCAGCACTCCTGTAGTGCACTGTCCCTTCTGTTGTAAGCCACCTCCCTCCCGAGATCCTGGGGCATGGGGCGTTGTGTGGCCCGGGGCTCATCTACCCCTGAGCCCCAGGTGGCCAGTGGAGAAGTTAGCACAGCAAACTTGAATCTTGGCTCCCATTTTACTTTGTGAAGCTCGCCAGTAGCTGAGAGTGGGCCCCAGAGGGACCCAGCAGGGGCGGCAGGTCACTTGAAGACCTGGCAAAGGGACTGAGTGGCAGAACAGGAAGAGTGTCACCCGGGACGTGGCTCTGCTGTCAGGCTCACCGAGAGGCCGGCCCTGGTGCTCCTCAGGGGGGCAGTGAGCAAAACGGGGCGGGGGGGGGCAGGGCGGCAGACAGACGCCTGCCTTCCTTCTGCAGCCTTGGCCTGGCTGCGCTGCTGCCACTTGGCCGATGTCAGGGCCCTGGCTGCTGGCGGAGGACAGTGACCATGAATGTGGTCAGGGACTCATCTCCCTTTGCGGCCTTCAGATTTGCGAAATGCCCATGGGCTGTACAGACACCATTGAGTGTCGGCAGTGGTCAGTGCCAGACCCTATGGATCTGGGAGGCGCCCAGGTGATCCCTCGCTCCCTTGGAGGGTGTAGGAAGTGGGCAAAGTGCAGGGAGGAGAGCAGGAGTGGGAGAGACTGAGGGGCGGCCTCCCGGAAATGCAGCGGACCCCCAGGCAGCGGGCTGGGTGGGTATGCTCAGCACCTCCATGACCTGATGGCAGGACAGTCCACCTGTCTTGGCCCCGAGACGGCACCAGCTCCTTCCGTGAACCGATGGGAACAGGGGCTGGGGTAGTGGCCTGGGGAAGAAGGGCCAGAGTGCCTGTTGGCTGGGCTGGAGGGCCTTTGTCCCGAGGAGACCCTCGGCGATGGTGGGAACAGCAGAGCCTTTTGGCCACAGACACACATTGCTTTTGTTTTCCGTGGTTTGTTGCGAGCTGCTCTTCCAGTTCATGGGAACGCCCGCCTGGGGTGGTGAGAGAGCTGGCAATGGGCCTCCTGGCCTAGAAGACGGTGTTGTGAGGGGCACCCAGGGGGGTTGCAAGGAACCTACCGTGCCCTGGCAGATGTGCCCAGAACAAACGGCACCTCGCCGTTCTCCCCACAGGGTCTCTGTGCAGCAGGGAGCCTGGAGCCGGGGCCCCAGAACCGCCGAGTCCTTTTGGACCACAGTTGCACCGGCGTGCCTGCGCTGGCAGGTCTCACCCAGCGCCAGGCTTCCCCTTTGTCCTGTTCAGAGTTTTAGCCCAAGGACATAGAGATTGTGTCATGGTGTTGCTCTGCCCTTCCTGCCACACACCCCCAACACTGGGACTTTATTGGCTTTCCATAGATTATTCCCGCAAAACGCTCCGTTACTCTAACTGTCACCCGTAATTCAGACCCTGGCGTGGCGCTAGCCGGCAGCTCCGTGTGGTCACTGAGCACATACTCATTGCAAACGTGGTCTTTTAACATGTGACATCTTTTCGATGACTTATTCCAAACAGTTTTTGCTAATGTCTCGGGGTTTTTCTAAGACCAGTAAATCTGACAGGCCCCTGCAGTGACATCATCAGCCGGTTTCATCGGGATGACACACGGCTCCCACCGACATTGACAGCCCCCGCTTTGCTCCACCTGCCTTTCCTCGGGCCGACCTCCTCGGAGGACCTATAAATACGGCATAACTCTCCACCAGTCACGGGCTCCATTACCTCTCCTCTGGCCTTGGTGCTGCAGCTGGAGTCAGACCGCTGCACAGTGACCCCTGCCACCTCCCGACCGCCACATCTCTCGAGGCCTGGGACTCCCTGGGGGGCCCTACCGGGAGCACAAGTCCGGACGGCCCTGGGGGCACGGTGGCCTGTGCACAGAGGCAGCAGGAGACCACAGACGTGTCCCTCCTCCGGGGAGATGGGGCGGGGTCTGTGTTCAGGTGCTGGAAGGGAGCCGTGCAGGGAGCAGTGCAGGCTGCACAGGGGCGTGGGGCGTGTGTGTGTGTGCGGTTGGCGTGCCGCCCGCGTTCTGTGTGGGCCTCCTGAGCTTCGGTGGCGTTTTCCCCGCTTCGTTTCGTCGTGCGTTACGGTCACCACAAGGTGGCCATGCTGTGTCTCAGTTTTCAGTGTTAACGTAGTGTCTCTTCGTTCTTAAAATGACAAGTGCACTTCCCTCTGCTCAGTGAGGTGGCTCTGTCCCTCTCGTCACAGACCTTTGGCATCTCTTCTGTAAGCGTGGTGGGAGTGGCCGCCCGTTCTGTAGGGTGGTGTGAGCGTCTTCTGCGGGGCGTCGCTGCACTGCCGAGGCCCCCTCTGTTCCCAGGCTGGCTTGGCTTCCTGAAGGAACGGGGCCCAGAGACCCTGAGCAGGAGTGTGAGGAGGAGCCCAGCGACCCCGGGAGTGGGCGCCCTCGGACTCACACAGCACGCCCCTGCCTGGGAGGTGCGTGGACGTGTCGGCATCTGTGGAGTGTTACCACCGCGTCCCTGTTCAGGAGTGGTTTCCGGGCGGCCTTTGAAGGGGGTTGGGCGTTAGTGATGCTGTGGTCCACACGTCCCTTCTTGGCTCACGGGGACCTGTTTTCAGCGGCACGTGCCCCCACAGGTAGCATCTTTCCGGTGCCCTTTCTCCCCAGTCTTCCACACACCGTGCGCTCTGATGGGCGAGAGCCTGCAGCCGGGCTCCGGTGCTGTTCTCGAGGGCCCGCGCGGAGAGGAGGTGGAACGTCTGTTTCCTTTACCGCGGAAGCACGGCCGAGGCACCGTGATAAGTGAGTCGGTGTTGTAAAAGTAAAACGAATTTCGCCTTCACTCGCATGAGCTATAGAAGGAGGAAGCTTTATTGTCCCTGGGAAAGTGATAAGGCAGAGTAATTGTATATTATGCTGTCCCGGAACATCTGCCTGAAGACTGTGGGAGCGATTCATCTATCACAGCGCCCCGGCATGTTTTGTCTTTCGGCTTTAGCCGCCGCACTGCCGGCCTGCGCAGGGGTTTGCTGGGGACGGCACTGGGGCCGGGGCGCCCATTAATCAGTCCCCTTGTTCAACACTCCAGCTGACATAATTACAACCTGTGCACAGCAGTTACTCACGTCGAGTCCTTGTCGCTCGTGGAGCGCAGGCACAGCGCTCCGACCCCGCAGGAGATTGCCTTATCACCAGGAACAAGGGCTCGCAGGCGTGGGAGAGAATAGGAATGGGAAGACGTCTTGCGGGAATGCTGTATATTCCTTTAAAGTGAGACGTTGGAGAGACGCACCAGGGACAAAGGGAGCATTGTGAGCAGGGACTGGAGTGAGCAGTTACCAGTTTTAAACGGACTGTGGAGCAGTTTCGTAAAAACAAACGTCGATTATTAAATACGTTCCATGGTTGCTCGTAATTAGTGACTCTTGTCTATTAACTTTTTCTTCAAAAGCAGTCATGTAAGTTTAGAATTACAGAAGGTGTAAATGCTTCTGGATAGGACTTAATTTGACAAATTTAATAAAGCGTGCATTTAAAGCCTACTACCAAGTAAATGTACACTCAGAGAGCTTTGGAAGGAATAGCATTAGAGCCAGGGAATGGTCCTCCCAAAAGGCTTTGAACGGCAGGGACGTCCCTGCCTCCTCTGGCCCTGCAGCCAGAATGCTTGACCCAGGGGCCAGGAAGTAAGGCTGCGTCCAAGTTGCACGTCCGCAGGCCAATCCTCCACTCAGAGGTGGTGTGGCAGCCCCTTCCTGCCCCCGGTGGGCAGGGAGAGCCTGAGCATGCAGCCTGCTGGGGCCAGGCCTGAGCGCTTCCCTGCGAGTGTGCAGGGTATCGGTCACTGGTGTTCGAAGTCTGGCCTGTGTTCTCCTTGGTTTTATCAGACTGTCCCACGTGAAGTCAGGTCCTGGCCCGGGTCCTAGAAGTGTTGTGAAATGTGTTTTTGGGTCACTAACACTTTTCCTTCTAGCACCTTAAATTTGCAAAGCTTTCAGACAGAAGCTACGGTACGTTGGGGTCTATCTGCATCTATACACACACGTCACAGGTGTATAAAACTTGATGTGCAAAGTAGCGTTTCTTTGCAGGTGGCTCACTCAGGCCAGAGCTCGGAGCATGCACTGCCATGGCCCCACCCCAGACCCTGGCTGTACACCTGTCAGCCCGGCCTCACCGCTGCTGCCAATGAGGTTCGGTGGGTGCTTGGGCGGACAGGCCGCAGGTTCTCCTCCTTGTTCGTAGAGGCCCCTCATCCGCACGCCTTTCCGGGGGCCCAGTCTTTCCCTTTGCCAGGTTTAGCAAGTTAACAGGGAGAGTCTGGTTGTTTTCAAAATGCACGTTTTGATCATATTTTCTTCACACGATTAAAACTTAAAGATATTCTCTTGAATAATCTGAGTGATCCAAAATATACTAAACAGCATAGACATTTTGTGTGACTTGGAAACCTTTCCGTAAAGATAATGCCCTTGAGCGGCTTGCGAGGCCCCATCCTAAGACGTCAGTAGGCACACGTCTGCATGGGCGCCTGCACGTGGTTAGCACCCGAAGGACCCAGATGCGTACCTCCCTCTCCGTGTCGCCCTGAATGCCAGCTTAACAGCGTGTCTGGGAGGCTTTCTCATGGCAGTGCGTGAGGCCAGCCTTATTCCGGGTCATGGCTTTTGGTCAACAAGTGAGCGTGAGCAACGGGGGTCTGCACATCAGGCTGCCCTCAGCAGTGCCCACGGCACCACGCTCCGTCCCCTTGGCCTGTGTCCTGCCGGTGTCCTGTGCAGTGGCCCCTGGGGTGTCACAGTGCTGGAGAGCAGACGAGGAAAGGCTCTGGGCCCCAGGCTGGGGGCCTGGTCAGCGCCACCCCCTGCCAGTCCTGTGCACGGGGCCATGGTAGGTAGTCCCACGACCCAGCTCCCAGCCCTGTCACCTCATGCTCCCCTCCCGGCTGTCCTCAGAGCCAGGAGGGAGACCGGTTCCCCTCCCCAAAGCCGGCCTGCACTCTGCCCTCCCAGCAGCCCCGAGTCCCACAGTGTGGGCCACCGCGCAGTGGGCAGCCGCTTCTCCACGAGCAGGCCTCAAGCTCTACAAGTTCCCTGGCGGCTGCCCGACCTAAATAATGCCGTAACTGTTCTCCTCGTGGGTAGTTTCTGGACACCGAACTCCTGCATCGAAGAGCACGTGCGTGTTTTCATTGTGAAGGCCGTCATCAGTGTCGTACGGAGCCTTTGCTGAAGGGCCCCGTCACTGCGGGTCAGTGTCGTCAGTCCCCCTGGGTCCCCCCTCCGTCACCTTGGGCCCCCGTTGGTGTTTCCTTGGCTAGTGGGGTTGCCAATCCCCTTTTAACGCCTGCAGTACCATTTGTAGATCTCCAGTTACAAATTTCTTGCATATATCCTTTATTCAGTTTTTTAGATTTTATATGTTCTACCTGTAAGTACACATTTTGTGGTTTCTCTATCGATCATTTCTTTTTGCACATTGCATATATTTTGTCCGTTTCTTTTCCTTGTTTCTAACTCTGTGTGTGATGTATTATGCTACAAAGAAGTTTTAACTTTCGTGAAGTGTATTTGGCCATGTCTTTCTGCAGCATTTAGGCTCTGAATATTATTTAGGAGACCTCCTTCCAACCAAGGTTTTAGATTTTTTTTTTTTGTATTTTCTTCTAGCCCTTTTATAATTTAGTCTCCTCGTTTGTGGCGGACCTTGGCCAGCAGAGTCCACCTGTTCTGGCTGACGGCGAGAATGAATGCACAGGCGACAACAATCCTGTGGAGAAAAAGGGAATGGGCACGGCTGCTCTCTCAAGCGGAGAGAGCCTCTGGGTGTCCCGGCCACTCCCTCAAGAGGGGAGCGCCCTGACCCTTGCCTGGACAGGCTTTTATTGTTTTCCTGGGGTCCTATATCATAGAAAGATTTATTATCTATCACATAGAATATTATTGTCTCCATTTTAGGTACAATCAAGGAAATAAAAATAACATGCAGAGGGGAATGGTGATGAGCCAATTAGGTCTGTCCTTGGGAGAACTCACAGGCTTTGGAAATTACCTTGAAGATAGACAATACACATTTGTTGCTTTAGACCAGGGTGATAGAGTTTTAGCAAGAGCAAGCCATAACAGTCTATATTGCATTTTCTAGGCCTGATTCCCACGGGAAAACTTGGTTTGAAGGTCTGGCTCCTGCCACCACCTTGGCTTCTGTGGGGTTTCCATACAGAGCTGAGTCACGTTTGCCAGGCCAAGACAGACCGGTTCCCTACACTTGTTAATCTTAAAATCCAGATGACATTTACTTCTGCGCGGTGGAGGGCCTTGGAGTCTCCCTTAGCTTCCTCACGGAGCAGGCAGTGGCCCAGCACCGTTCAGGGGGCTAAAGTGACCTCGTGTCCCTCATGTGCGTGGACCTTGGTGCTCTCTCTGCTGGTGGACATTAACTTTAGGGCGGGGCTCTGGAAATGGACCGCAGTGCTTCTGAGGGGCGCCTGCCACAGAGAGTCCAGAATCAGCTTCAAATAAATAGCATGTTGATGAGGTGCCATTTCAAGCCAGAGGGGGCAAGACAGGCTGTTAGCAACCGTCGCCGGGCGATGGGGCTGGCAGTCTGGATCGAGGACGACCCTGAAACGGGTCAGTGTTCGCCGAGACACAGTGCAGCCGCGCGAGTGCCAGACCCAGCTCCGGGGCAGTCATCCGACAGCCTGCAGTGCGGAAGCCAGAGCAGAAGTTGAACAAAATGAAGTACTGCTTTCCAGAAGATTCTATAAGCAAAGTCAAAAGAAAAATATGAAACTGCGGGGGGAAAGTTATAACTTTGTCCTAGACAGAATCCATCTTCTCACCGTGTAAGAGAGTGACTGACGACCCTTACACGGGTCGTGGAGGACTCTGAACAGAGGACGATGAGGACGATGAACAGGTGAGCAGAGAGAACACAGGAGATACACGGGGCACTTCCGCATTTGAAACGATGCTCATTCGTTACAGAGCAATGCAAACCCAAACTTGCAAAAACTGAAAATGGAAACTCCAGGGACCTGCCATTCTCCGCCCAGCACGTTGGCGAGGCTTGGGGAGTTGGGGCACACGCCGCCTTGGCCGGGACACGCAAGGACAGGCTCTCCCAGGCGCTGCCAGGGGAAGCGTGAATGGCTGCAGCCCCTCTGGAGGGCGGTTTGGCAGAATTCACCAAAGTTACAAAGGCACATGCCCACCAAAACGCACAGCACTTCCACTTGGCGTCCTGAGAAATGGGAGATGCCGTGCACTTGTTCATCACAACCTTGCTCGCACTCGCAGACGACTGGAAGCACCCTGAGAGCCCATGCAGAGGGATCAGTGGAGCAGAGCCGGCTGTGCCCTGGCTGTGAAGGGTGGCCTGGCCACTGAACAGGAGGAGAAGGCGGTGGGAGAGGGGGCGGAGGTGTCGGGACGCCCTGTGTGCTGGCGCAGAAGGACCCCCAGGCTGTGTGGCCAGGCGGTAAAAGCCAGGTGCTGACGTATTATGCTAACAGATTTATGCACAGAGCGGGGAGAAAAAAATATGTAGCTCACGTTTCGCTTGAAAAGGTCGATTTTACTTGTCCCAAAGATTGGTAAGAAGTTACGAAGGGTACCTCCCCGGCTCGTGGGGGCTGGGGGAGGAGATGGACTGCATCTGTTGCTGGGCGTGGATGTTTGAAACACGTGGACATGTGTTCGCTCAGCATCAGTGGCCCTTTTGTCAAGTCACCAACAGAAGGTACTTCAGAAGAGGAAAATGATAGTAGGGGTTTTTTTAAGCTCCCTTCTCCTTAGGTTAAATAACATCTATTTAATTTATATTCTTTCTACTAGTAGGCAGTATGTGTACAGTCCTGACAAGTATTTTTGTGGAGTCTAGAAGTAATTGTGGTTTTATATTTATTATTTTAAAGTACATGCCCTTGAACAGAATAAAATACCCCTTTTTACATTTTAGAGAAACCCTAAAACTAGTCAGCTCCCGTCTCAAGTCCTCTCGTCAATTTCCTGCCTGTCCTGGATAGGTAGGTAGAGAGAGATGAGAGGTAGATGGGGGGGCGGGGAGAAAGCTGCCTCAAGATTTTCAGCAAGTTATATTCCGAATTCAACTTGAGATCCCCTCCTGACTCGGAGTGCCTTGCGCCCCGACACTGAGCACGCAGGTCGCGGTCCCCACCTGGCCCCTGGCACATCTGCCTCCTGGGGAGCAGAGCCCCGTCCTGGCGAGGGGTGCCTGGCTCACCCCTGCTCCTTGCCCCGCACTCTCCTGATGCCTGTTGCTTCATAATGCGCTTTGAAATCAGAGTGATGCCTCCGACTTGGTCTTAGATTGGACTTTGGCGGGTCCCGCGCACTGCATCTGCCAGACGGGTCCAGGGCGGCCTGGGTAGGGATTGCACAGCCTGTGTGCATCGGTCTGGGCAGTGCTGCGGTCTTGGGAAGACCAAGTCCCCCAGTTGACATACATGGGGTTGAGTCCGCTCCCACCGGAGACGCGGTCAGTCACCGCTCCTCCCAATTGCATGCCCAGTGGGCCTGGCTGCCGCCGCTGCCAGGGGCTCTGCTGTGGACCTGACCTGGCTTGACCCCCTCTCTTGGTCCCCTGCGCCCTCCCGCTGTGTTCTCCGTGAGCCCACTTCCGCTGGACCGTTCCAGTCACCACTCAGAGGTTCCATCTTTGGGAAGAGTTCTTTTCGGGCTGACTGTCGTTCAGAGTTTGTTAGCGGAAGGAGACCAGTCTATTTATTATTCACTGAATCCTGTGACATCACTACATGTTTTAACTGTGTGTAGCCCGGTGCAGGGATTTCCCAGTGCAGGGCCTGAGGCCCCTGCTTTGTCCGTGTTCTGGTATTCTGCACCTGCTGCTTCTCCAGCTTGAACTTGGATAGTTTGGTTTTTCGCCCCCTCTCGTCCCAGTGTTTTAGTCGGGTTTCTGCTTCTCCACATCGGGGAGGGGGGGGGGCCTGGGTTCTGAGAGCATGCGCTTGCTCTGTTGTGCACGAAACACGTGGACTGTGCACCTCCCGCTTCGGACACGTGCCACCCATGTTCCTCCTTGTTTGCATGCATGTTAATGCTGGCATGTGTGTAAAATCGTTATAAATACATGTAGACATATGTGCCGGACTTAAACATGCATGCAATGCACCTATATCGTGAGAAAAATGCATGCATGTATATTTGTAAGCATGTATGTACCAAGTGGTCCTTAATGCCTTTTGGAATTCCAAGTTCCACTCCACTTTTCTTGTTTGCATCTGTTTTTACATGAGAAGGACCCTCACTTTCTCAGTCCTCCTTGCCCTTTTACTTACTTCAGCCCTAGCTCCCCGGTGGTTAGATGTCACATGCTGGCTCAGTGGTGAGCAGTGACGCTGTGTTTCTTTCTGAGGGGACACCCTCCTCAGAAAGAAAGCTGTATGTTTTCGAAGTCCTCGCCCCTTCTTCTTTCACTGGCGATTCGGACTCACAGCTCACGCTGTCCCCCGTGAGGTCTGTACCACCCATGGGGTGGGTGCGTGTGAGCAATTTTACTGTCCCCACTGGGTCCGCCGCTGTCTTAGGTGGCTTTCCGCTCCTGGCTTTCCCACAAGGAGACAGTGGCGGAGACGCCCGAGAATGACAGGCCTGAAGGACTGGTCTGCTCTCCCGCCCCGTGGTGGGACCACAGAGGCAGGGTCTGCAGGGTCAGTGGCTTTGGTCGAGGGCTCCCAGCGAGGTGGGGAAGGTGGACCACGGTCCCCCTCAGGTCACTGTCACAGAAGCAGCCAAGTGTTGCCTCTGCCTCCAGACAGTTTCCTGTTACTTCTGCCAACATGGTGCACAGCTGTTCTTCCAAGGGTGTGCGTGCGTATGGGAGACTCCACCACCCCGCCACTTGCTAGAATGTTCTGTGGAACTCTGTGCCTGGCGCGCTGTGCTGAGATGAGACTTCTGTGTACTCACCTTGCTATCAGTGAATCAACAGCCTATTTCCTGGGTCTCTGGGTCTCTGCTCTTCTCCGCTGCCCTTGCGTGTGAGTGGCAACATTGCTACTACACAACATCGGGTGCAGCCGTGTCCCCAGGGTGCCCCCTCTCTGAGGGCACACACGCCATGGAGCCTGGGCGCACAGGCCAGTGCCGCCTGCTGGAGCAGAGAGGAGCCAGCGCGCCCACGAAGTGCCTCTGCAGAGCGTTGCCTGACCTGCGGGCCTGGAGGTGGGGCGTGGTCATAACCCCTGAGGCTTCTCTTCAGATTTGCCCTGCAGGCTCTCACTCTGCAGCAGGACCTTCGGGAAATACGGAGGACGTGGGGGTCAGTTTTCTTTGGCTTTCTCAGTGCCGACTCTGCCCTGTAGGCACCAGAGGCAGCCTGATGGTTCTGTTTCTTTCTGGCAAGGCTGCCACCCCACCTGTTCAAATCTGTACAGAACTCTCTTCCTTCCTCTTCTCCCTGCAGCAGAGATGGTGGGGAAAGCAGCTGTGCATGTGTCCACCAGGTCCTGGCACGCAGTCCCAGGTGCAGACAGAGCCATGAACCTCGAGGGCAGACCTCTGCCCCTTTGCTGGTCACCTCAGGCTGTGGGCCGGACCTGCCGCCACTGAGGGAGAGGAGCCCCACCCACTCCCCGGGCGGCTGGCAGACAGGCGGGACGTCCAGCCCATCACTTGGAAAAGCCCACAGCAGTACACAAAGCTCGCTGCCACTTCACCTGTCTCCCAGGCGTGTGCTGGGGGGGCCGGGGGGCTGCGACCGTTCTGTCTTTAAACTGCTTTAGAGTCTGACTTGGAGGCAGCCCCCCTGACAGAAGTTAAAAGCCAAACCCCCTGACAGAAGTTCGTTCCCTGGGTGTTGCTGGTTCTTGGGGCGACAGGGCCGTCCCTAGGCCAATCCTCAGTGTGACGGGTGTGTGCTCGGGCAGAGGGCGCCCTTCATTGCCCAGTGGTGCCAGAGTACTCGGGCACTGACCTGTAGGGCCGGGGACCTTGTACTGCTGGTTCTACTTGGAACCAAACCGCGGAGGTGGAAGGCCCATCAGGGGGGAGCCCCAGGCCCAGGCCCGGCCTCCCGAGGGCCATGCGTCCTGCAGGTTGTCATGGTGCCGTGGCATGCAGCCAAGCCTGCGTGTCCACCAGCGCCGCTGCCCGGGGCCCACGGCTCCTGACCGGCCCTCGGCCCTCCCCTCCTCTCTCTCGGCAGGTCGAACTGCGCCGAGAACATCCGCAAGCACATCCTGCACACCGGCAAGCACGAGGGCGTCAAGATGTACAACTGCCCCAAGTGCGACTACGGCACCAACGTCCCCGTGGAGTTCCGGAACCACCTGAAGGAGCAGCACCCCGACATCGAGAACCCTGACCTGGCTTACCTGCACGCAGGTAAGGCACAGAAGCTCCAAGTGCATGCAGTTTTGAAGTGTGTTCCATTTGGTTCCTTACAGTACATTGCTGTCATGTATTTTAATGTCTTTGAGTCCGTGACAAGTACCTCTCCCAGGCTTCTCCCACTCGGCTGGGAAACAGTCTTTTCAGTGACATTTTGTTGAGAGTAAATGGGATGGGCTCGCCGTCCCCGACAACGAAGTTAACAATAGCACAGATTCAAAACAGTTGGACCCAAACGATCATTGTTTGCGCTTTATGTTTTGGCTAATTGATGAAATTTTAAACTACTTTTCACAAAATGTGTGTGATTGAAAATGTTATGCCCGACCCTTTGTGCCACGGTTTTCCAGTGAATGCCTAGAAAGGAAGAGCATGTGACCAGGAGAGAGTAGAACCACATGGATGGGGGTGTAATTCCTTTCGTTCCCCAGAAGTTAGGGGGACCCTGGCCCCCCGGTTTCAGGGACACACTGGCGATGGTGGAGGCCCCGGTCTCAGTGGCCAACGTGTCTTGCTCTCCGAAGTCTCCCTGCGCAGGACCGAGAAGCGATGGGTCCCAGTGGGGCACCCATATCGGGGGTCCTGTCCTGCGGGAAGCTGAGCTTGCACAGTGCCTGCCGGCACAGGGCGCCCTCATCAGGGGCTTTGGGACCAGCGAGGGTCATGTTTTGTGTGTGCTGCTATGCCCGAGGCCCTGCGACCACAGCCAGGCTGACCACACAACACCTCAGGCTTCTCAGGGACACCCGTGGGGCAGTGTCCATGCGAAGGGTTGCTGTGAGGATCAGAAAAGCTGGCGCTGTGTGGGTCTCGGCGCAGCACCTCTGTGCCAGCCACTGGGAGTGCTGGGGTCGTGGTTGTGCCATGGTGCTGCAGGTGTGACGGTGGAGTGCAAAGGTCACGGGAAACCCCATACACAACGCAGCTCTTCGTTCCCAGACTTGTCCGTGATCGGCTTTTAAAGTGGTGGTAGAGCATTTGAATCCTGCTGTACCCGGGGTGACTGTGAGAAACCGAAGTGGGTGCTTTGGAGAGGTGGTTCCTGAAGAGGCTTTGAGCTGTGCCGGTGGTGGGAAGTGGAAATGCCCTCCGGCCCCTGGGCCCCGTGGGGTCTACTTTCACATGAGTGCGGGACATCCAGATCCCAAGACTCCTGCCCTGCAGGGGGTCTTCCGCTTCCAGACCTGGCCCAGCAAAACCCCATCTGCAGAGGGCAGCCATCCGCCACGGGTGCCTTCCAGGCGCCACCCTCACAGTATCGCCTTGTCTTCCTCTCCCATTGTGGCTCCAGTGGAATGAGGGACGTGGGTTATTCCCCTGAGACAGAGTCACACCACCCCTCCAGGGAGGGCCGTGCGGAAGGAGGGCGGGGGGCTGACTGCAGAGCCCAGAGTGTGTTCCCGCGACGCCCACGTGGAAGGGAGGCCGCCCTGCTCTGCGGCTGTGTCCCTGTGAGGCCCAGGGAGCCTCAGGCGGGTGCGAGGTTTCATTTGTGTAAAAGCGTGTGGGGAAAAGTGACCCTCTGGACCCCCTTTTCTTAAACGTGCGGGAGGCTCATGCATGTGTAGCCCTAGTCTGGGGTTGGCATTTTCACAGTTCTGTTAGGAAGGTTTTTCTCCGTGAGTCTTGGTTGCAGTCCTCAGCATTTTCAAACGCAGTCTTCTCGGGGCACGTGGGGTGTCGTCAGCTGTGTGCGCCCCCCTCTGCGTGGCAGGAGTGCTCTTCAGTGATTCCTCTTCTTTGTAGACTTAGTTGGGTTAAGAGAAGCGTTGGAAAGGTAAATTCTTCAGGTGGACAGAGACTGGCCGGGGGCGGTGCACCACCTGGACCTGTCCAATGTGCGGGAGGCGGGCATCTGTGGTGAAAGCCTGGGAGCCCCGCTGCGCTACTCTTCATCTCTGCCGCCTGGCATCAGGGTCAGGGGTCACAGCATGCATCCTGATGGCAGGACGGATGGGTCCCATCGTGGCCTTGAACCTCGGGTGAGGTTCACTCGGGATCCAGTCCAGAGGGACCCTGGCAACTGCCCCCTCCGGTGTCTGCATGAGGAGTGCGTTGAGAATTCGCTCACCCAAGCTCAGGGACGCACATGTGCGGTTCTTTGAACAAAAGGCTGTGTGTGAAACTGCCCTAATGCACGAAGGCCCTCGTACCTGGCCCAGCTGCACCAGGCATACCCGGCACCTAAAAGACCCTTGGCATGAAAACCTTAATCACAGAGAGAGACAAGAGTGTAACCGTGTCATTTCGGACACTTTACTTTGTTTTTAAACTGTGACTTCATGCTTCTGTTACCCTTCACATTCGACCTGCTTTGTGTTGCTTTTGGGCGTGCAGCGTACTTGCTAATCCTGTTCCTCACGAAGGACCTCGACATTTCCAGTGCCTGCCCACACCCTACACAGGGACCCCAGCATTATCAACCAAGTGCCCTGGGCTGCACTTGACCTCCCAGGAGATGATACTTGGATATGTGCAGGTTAAAAGAAGTTATTTTCGTGCTGGTTGGAAACCAGTTCCACGGAAAGTGATTTTCCATGGTGTTCATCCCTGGCGGGCCACTGGGCAGGGCCTGCAGGTGTTCGGGTGTGGGGTGTGCACAGAGACCCCAGCGCTGGGCCTGCAGATGCTGGGGCTGGTCTGTCCCGGTGCACCACTGGCTGAGGTTGGCATGCATGCTGACCTCTGAGTGCGGGCTCCTTCCCAGGACCGTCAGAATGTGGCAGCCATCGGGAAGTCCCCCGCACTGTGGCACTCCGCCTTTCTGCAGGCCCGGCCATGGGGCAGGGCTGGTCTCCACCTCAGCCTCATTCCCTTGTGGGTGACTTGGCAGCTCTGCCTCCACCCTGTGGGTCCCTGCCTGCGGCCCCTTTGGGAGCCAGGGGTGGGGGCGCCGCAAGGTGGAGCATCAGCTGCCTGCAAGGGGAGACTGCGTGGACCGGCTCGCAGACCCGCATGTGCGCCCGCGGGGGGCGCCCGCAGTCAGACTGCTCGGTGGTGTTCGGGAAGCTGCAGTGTGGCTTGGTGTCGTTTTCCATCCCGCACTCCAGAGCTCTAAAGGCTGTGTGTGAGCTTTAATTTGGGTGTGGCTTCATAGCCTAGAAAACAAGATTCAAGTAGCTATTCAACATTTTAAGTAAAAGTGGATGCTTTAGAAATGGAGTAACCAATCTTCTGGCATTTGGGGATTTTCTAGTAATCCTTTTGTTACTTACTGAATTGGTGATATAAACTAATCTTCAGCACATGTGCTCTGTGCTTACACAACATAGTCTGAATTGTTTCAGTTCCTTGAGACTGAGAGCCGTGTGAGCCACCGTGTTGTTGGATGCCTGGCCTGTGCCCCCGCCTCTCGGGCCACCTACGCGAGCTGTGCCGTGTGCATGTCTTGTGTTCTTGCTGACTCTGGACACGCCTCCCTCTCCCCACCACGAGGGCCATGCTGACGCTGTCCACTGCAATCTCCAACTTGTCGCTCTGCCTTTTCAGTGACATGACTTGGGCTGTTCATGTTCTGAAGACAGACCATACAGGTGCTCACACCGTCAGGGCGCTGTGCATGCACGCCTCTGTGGTGAGGCGGTGTGCTGCCCTGGAATTAGGGAGCATCCTGTTCCCACGTTTGTCCCCTGTGTCCCCGTCCTGTGTCTGTTGGTGCAGCTCCATCAGCTTCTCTGTGGCTGCCCTTTGCCTCTAGCTGCTGTGGCAGCTTGACTTTCACAAAGCGGTCTTTTACTGTAGTTGGCCTGCACCTGATGTGGTTCTCAATAGACTCGTTGCAGTCAAAACCTGAAACCACTTCCGTGCCCACCGAGTGGGACGTGTAAAGGCCCAACATGTCTGCTGGAGCAGGTCCTCCTGCAGCGGTGAGACCACAGCCCTGAGCACTGCACCCGCACAGAGGGCGTGTCCCCAGGCCGCACTGTGGCTGAAGGGAAAGCACCCTGGCGGGCCATCCCGGCAGCCATCCCTGTGTGAAGCGGGCCGTCCTGACGCTTCCCGTTCCTGGCCCAGGACAAGCTCCTCCATGAGTTGTATGCTTTTCTGCATATACTTTTTTAAAAAACGGCTTCTATTACACCCCCCCACCCCCGATTTCTAAAGAGGCTCATTGAGGTCCAGTGTAGCTCTGATAGGGTGATGTGTGACCATCTCGTGAACCCACACAAACAGGCCTTAAATTAAAAATGGCCAGAAGGCTTTGTCACTGTACACTGACTTTTTCTAATTTTGTGAAATCCGTTTCTCATTGAAAGTGGTCTTTAATTGATCTTTGCAGTTTTCTTGACGCACCTCCGCCATCTCCATTAACCAGGAGTAAGCTCAGTGCTCACTCGGGGAAGAACTACATGCGTGTTTTGTCTGCAGTACCAGTGACCTTCAGCCCCGCGTGGTTCCGTCCCAGATGCCCCACACATGCGCTGAAGGCGGATGGGCGGAGACGGAGAAAGTCTAAGGGAGACTGGTGGGAGGTGCTGAGGCTCTGCGTGGCTCCGCAGAGGGAGTTCTTCCCCAGGATTCCTGGCGACAGACCCTAAGCCGTGCCTCTGCAGCTCAGAGACTCGTGCCTGTGGAAGTCAGCTCCCTGCTTGGGTGCTGCGTCCCTGCGGGGCCCACGGAGGTGCGGCGGCTCTCCGAGAGTGGGACCCTGGGCAGGACCAGGAGGTGACTGAGGGGTCTCAGGGCTTCCTCGGAGCAGCTGGGGCTTCCGGGGCAGGGAAGGCTGCGCCTTTTCTGAAGTGATGATCCAGTCTTGTTTCTCTTCAGGGGAACTTGGGCATTAGATGATGGCGTGGTATTTTCCCAAGTTTGTTTCATTTTTCTGCTGTCATAGTTTTTCTAATCATTTAAATGAACATTTTCATCAGTTTTTACCCAGTAAGACTGAGTCATTTTACAATACACATTAGACGGTGACCTGAACAGTGCGATGGCAGATGAAGCCGGCACGCTCTCTTCACAGACCGGGGCTTTCACGTTCTCTAGGGTGGTCGGCTTTTTAATTGTTTATAACATGTCATTTAACGGCATTTAACCATCTCCCACAGCATTTTCCTGTTACCCATTTACAAGAATAAAAATGGGGAGGTCTGACTCCTCCAAACTCCAAACCTTTTTCTTTCTAATGGCGACTAATGTAGTGTGATTGAAACTGTACCTAACTGACGCCTTCATTCTGTCCAGTGTCTCACTTCATGCTCACGTGGGTGGATTTCTCTCTCCACCTGCCCGCCCGCCCGCTCACCTGCGCAGTGCAGGGGACGCCTCCTTGGCCTCCTGCTTCGGCCTGCCCCCGCTGGTTTAGCGGTGTGTTCAGATGCCCTGGTGTAAAACACGTTCTCCATCCTTAATTAAAAACCTCAGTGTGCTGGTGTGTAGGCCACAGAGGGGGTGGTCTCTCCTTGACTCCTCGGCCCTCTGTCCCTATTTTTAACCCTGAGACTTTCACCCCTTTGTTACTTGGATGCGCTGACACAGGTTGTGACATTCTGAATAACAATTCGTTTTGTGAGAAGGTCCAAAAATCCCAGAAAATCCTGACAGTTTCTCATTGGTTCCCTCTTATAATAAACCAATTATTACTTCAACCTAAAAAGGCATGAAATTTCTCGTGACAGATTGCCTTGGTGAATCCATGCTGACTCACTCCTATTAACTTGTACTTCGGATGTATCATTAAGCTCCTCCGTGAGTATCATCTCAGACTCATTTCCTAATATAGATGTCAGGCTCGCGCACTGCGGCTCCCGGCCTCTCCCACTTCTTCTCAGACTTCAGACTGGATCCCTTGTTTTCCAGCCTCCTGACGTTGCCCCACTTACAAAGACTTCCACGGTAATTAACAACGCACAGTTGGGTTCTTTAACCTCAGGCACCACCTGTGGGCTAATTTTCCACTTTCCTGACTGCTGCTGAAGGTCTTTGTTCCTTTGAAACTCCTGTCGGAGGCTTCCGGCATCTGGAACAGCCTGTGCTCGGTGTCAGGTGTGGCCACAGCCAGGCCGACGGGTGCTGGCCAGCGGGTCGCTGGGCGGCGGGCTTCTCTCTCGGCGTCTGTCTCATGCTCACCCCACTGGAGCTCCTGGGGTCACAGCTCTCTCCGCCCCTGCGTCCTGTGTGGTCAGCAGGCGAGGAGTGTCCACGCTGCAGTTGCCATCTGCCCTGTGTCCCTGTCGTGGGTGGTTTCTCTCAGCTCAGCACTGTTCACTGGCTGGTCTGGCAGGCCCTCTGCCCTCATCGCCTCTGTCTTCTGCCAAAGAATGTGCTGGAATAGATGTTTTACCGCCTAATCACACATCCTTGAGTAGTGTTAAATGGAACCTGCTTGCGAATAGCACGTTCTACCTTTGCTTAGTTGTGTCTGGAAGCGCCCTTCGTCTGCTGGACGTCACTGAGCAGGGCTAAAGGCGCTGTCTGCCCCTCTGTCCCTCATCCAGCCACTGCCCCTGCAGCAGGGCCGCCCTCCTGGTGCCTGTGGCTTCCTGTTGCAGGGGTCAGGTGGGGTCTTGAGGATTCCACACTGGATTCCACACTCCCCATTGGCTTTTGAATGACAAAGAGTGAGAGAGGAAGGGGAAGAATCGTGTCTGCTGCTAGGCCATCACGGCTTCACAACGAGGGTCTCTGGCTCGGGGAGGGGTCGGGGGGGGCCAGGGGTCGCCATCCCCAGTGTCGCCTCTACTTTGAGAACTCGGGTCTGGAAGAGGTGAGCTGCCTGAGGAGGGCAGGAGGGCACGTAGCTGCACTGAGGCCCACGGCAGGCCACGCCTGATTGTCTTCAAGAGATGTCCAGCTACACGATCCTGCGAAGGCTCACGGGATCGCAAACTCCCGACTGAGCGCACCCAGCACCTGGGCTCCTGAAAGGCTTGTCACAGAAGCCTTAACAGCTTTGACACTTCACGCCGTTGGAAACGGGCACCAGGAAGCCGCAGGGCCGCGGGATGTGGTCTCGAAAGCACCAGGATAAACATTTTCACAGCTGTGCTTCTGCTGCCAGCTCGGGGCCTGGCAGACGGGCAGACAGGCAGGCAGACAGGTGGACAGATGGACGAGTCAGTGAAGGGAATGGGGTTCGCAGGGTCCCAACTTTGTGGCCATTGAGCTGTGTGACCAGGACCGAGTCACTCGGCCGTCCTGAGTCTGCGTCCTCAGCTGCGTGGCGGGCAGCTGCGTGTAGCCTGGCTTCGGAGCACGGGCTTCCAGTGAGGGAACGCACGGGGAGGAGCTGTCAGGGTGCCCGCGTCGAGATTGTCCTTCTGAGAAAAGCCGCGTGCCTCTGTTTTAGTAGCAGGCGAGTGGGAGGAACGTCCCTGTACTGGGGACTCGGGTGTGGTCGTGGCTGCGCATGTGCCCTACAGCCAGCTGCACAGGTGTACAGAATGCGGGCTCAGGAGGTCCTTCTGCAGCTCCTCACGGTGGGGACCGAGCCCCTGAATCTCGTGGAGAACTTCTGGTCTGTGTCCGCTACCTGCTGGAGATTTTCAAAGCCAACTCTTAAAGAAGAATGTAATTCTGAAATAATGTCCTTCCTACTGTAGGCTTTAATATTCCGTGAAGTCATACTGACATTCACAACATTTGAAGTCAGAGCACCCAGTAAAATCCAGCCGTTGTTAGTGACGCCTCATAGGATTGGCTGATGGTATCTGGAATGCGTGTAGATCTAGTCCGTCCGTTGTCTTTGGGGTGTCGGGCCCTGAGGGCTCGCAGGAGCAGGCTGTGGTGTCTGATTGTGGGGGAGGCACATTCCAGAGGGCGGTTTCTCTTCTGTCCAGAGCCCCGCCCTCTCTCCTCTTGGGAGGCCTGGCCTGGGGGTGGCCTGCATGACCTGCAGCCACGAGGAGACTTCCTGCTAGACGCTCGCCCTGCCGCCCCAAGGTCACCCAGGCGTGCACCGCACGCCTGCCAGAGTGGCACTCTGGTCCCACCTGACAAAGGCATTCATCAAACTTTTCAGGGAAGAATGGGTCCTGGAAAGTTCCAGTGGGGGCAGTGTGATTGTATCAGGTAATTGATGTGGCTTTTATTTCTATATGGACCTCTTATCAGCCGTGCAGTTCAGTACACTGTATGTACTGAAAGATCTGCACACCCTCGCCGCACAGCTTGACCCAGTGGAACGCAGTTTCACGGGAGGGACCTGGGGCGGCTGTGGGTGAGGCTGCGGCCGACACTGCGGCTCCTGTGGGCACTGCCTTGATGCTGTTTTGTCAAGAACAGCATTACAAGTTTTTTAAAATAGAGGAAAATTTGGTTGTACTGAGTAATTAGCTTCGAAGTTCAGTTCAGAAGAGGTAAAAAAAAAAAACATTATTGTAACCTCATTGATCTCTATTTTTAGTGAGCAAAATTGCCATTGAGCAAGTTGTCTGTGTTTTACTTTTTTGAAAAAATTCCAAGGTTACAGAAGAGTTGCAGAAACAGTACAGGAAGCTCCATGCCTGTTTTCACCTGACTTCCGCCAGCGTAGACCTCTCGTGGATGGAGTGCAGCTGCCCCGCCCTGGGCGCCGCCCTCCGACGCCACCAGTTCCGGCCCCAGAGCCTGGCCTAGGGCCCAGTGTGCCCTTCAGTGCCGTGCCCCATTGTCCTCTCCAGCACCTGCTGGGTTTCAGTCTGGCCTCATCTCGTGACCCTGAGACTCTTCAAGGACACGGATTGGTTATTTTGCAGACTGTCACTTGCTTTGCATTAGTCTGATGTTTGCTCGTGATTTCATTCCAGGTTTCTTAGGAACCCCCCGGGACAGTAGTGCAGCGTCCCAGGGGCCTGTTTCTGGGGGTGGAGGGGCCTGGGTCCTGTGGTGAGGGGGCGACGTCCCTCTCTGTGCTGCAGACGGATTGGCGCTCTCTTAATCAGTATGCATCTTGGGGACCTGATTTCCAGCTATGTGCGTCTCCTTGCAGCGTCTGCCCTGGACAGGATGTCAGGGCAGTTGCCCGCGCAAGACCTGTGGGGACCTCAGGGTGACTGTCTCTTTCCTTATTGTCACTGGAACCTTCTCTAAGAAGAGCTGTCCCTTCTCTCCCAGTCCTTCTCTGGGCTACCAACGCGTGTCAGTGTGGACTTCGTCGGCTCCGAGGTTTACAGTGCAGGGCGCTGCTGTCCGCTTTCTTGCTGAAACTGCTCCCGACTCGAGACAGTGTGCTCTTCCAGGTGGGCTCTGCTCTCCGATGTACCCCAGTCCTTCAGGGAACCTCGCTTTGCTTCCGACCCACACGGGCGCCAGGACCCGAGTCCTGCCACCAGCCTCTTCTTGTGGCGGCGCTGGTTCCTCTCCTGGAGAATGGAACTCGGGGACCAAGACACATGCTCTGTGTGGGCTCCGTGCGCCTTCCCACCAGGGAGCACAGGAGTGCGTGGCAGCCCCACCATCCCACGGACGTGCAGGGTTTTGTCTGTCCACCTACCTAGCGTGAATTGTAGGCCTGAATGGAAGAACTGAAAGCCTTGGAAGAAAATGTAAACAAATCTTTGTGACCTTCTATTAAGCAGTGGATTTTTTTGACATGACACCAAAAGGACAGACGATAAAGGAAAAATAGTTAATAGATAAAAAATAGATAAAATACATAAAAATTAAGAACTTTTACACCTCCAAGATAAGCATTAAGAAGATGAAAGGGAAGGCCCTGGCTGGTGTAGCTCAGTGGATTGAGCTCGGACCTGCGAACCAGACGATCGCGGTTCGATTCCCAGTCAGGGCACATGCCTGGGTTGCAGGCCAGTTCCCTGCAGGCCAACTCCCAGCAGGGGACGCACGAAAGGCAACCATACATTGATGTTTCTCTCCCTCTCTCCTTCCCTTCCCCTCGAAAGATAAATAAATAAAATATTAAAATTTTAAAAAAAGATGAAAGGGAAACCTAAACAACAGAAGAATAAACTATAAATCTATCCAATAAGGGAAGTGTATCCAGAATATACAAAGAACCCTTGTAACTTAATACCCAGCCACATAACCTAATGAAAAATGCACGAAGGGCCTGAATAGCCATTTCTCCAAAGATAATACCTCAGTGTCCAGTGAACACAGGAAGAGGTTCGACGTCATCACTCGTCAGGGAAATGCACACCAAAGCCACGGTGGACGCCGCAGTGAGGGGCTCCCTCATGGGCAGCCCACACCAGAGCTGCTGCGGACCTTCGCAGGCGGGCGTCTGTGTGAAGGAAGCGTCACCTCTCCGGGAAACGCCTGGGTGTGCGCTCCCTGGATGTGCTGTGTGTGTTTTTAACTAGCAAAGAAACTGCCAAACTGCTCGCCAAAGTAGCTTTAAATTTTAATTTTATATTTATATTGACTTGCTTAGTAGGTATAGTTTCACTTTGGCAATACAAAAAAATCTGGAGATTGACCATGTAACAGTGTGGATATATTTATACTGGACTGTTCACTTAAAAATGGTTAAGACGGTAAATTTTATGTTACATATATTTACCACAATTAAAATTTTAAATATTACAAATATATATAAAACCAATTGCCCTTGTCTTTTCTATATTTTATGCACACGTCCTTATCGGGAAATATTAACTAGGTGTCTCCATTGGTGAGGGGTCATTAAGGAAGTGAGTTGATTGGGATGGGAAATGAAATGGGGAAGTTAATACAGAAATTATACTAATTGGCTTGAGACTCTAAAATTAAATAGACCAAAAAGATGTTATATGGCACATGCTAATCAGTATCTGAAATACGTAAATCGATTGAGTAAATTTACAGTTAATTTATGCAGAGAAAATATGAAGCAAATATTTTAGCTTACAGACATGCTTACCCTTCCTTATTTTTTCCATTTTTTAAAATTTCCAAGTCAGATTAAAAACACTTAAATACGTTCTTTTGATAGATGAAATCCATCATAGTAAAGTACTCACTTAAATCACCTAATAGCTTTTACTGCGGCAGAATACAGCGGAGGCCTGGCCTTGAGCAGAGCGTGCTTCTGATGGCTGGCCCGGACCCCTCCTGCACACCCCACTCAGACAGGCCCGCCCTCGTCCCAGCCGCCCCCGCTGGGGGCTGCGGGCCTGTCAGCGCGATTGGCGGAGTGTCGCTCGTTCGTCGTCAGGAAAATCACCGTTTTAATGCATGCTTAAAATAAACACCGCCCAGAAGTGGTTTCCTGCTTATGCAGGAAAAGGTGAGGCTCCTTGGCACTTCAAGTGGATGTGTGGCGCACGCTGCGTAGAATGGTTTCGTTTCCTTCTTACTGGGAGAGAACTCTTGGGGAAGCTGCCTCTCAGGATTCGCTCTGCATTCATTGTCTAGGTCGCTGAGTTGGAGTGAGTTATAATGCCAGCTTCTTTCCAGATGCTGGCCACGGACAGATTTAGGAGTCAGGTTTGTGTCAGTTAATCTCTTTTAGTGATAAATGTCTTTGAGTGATTAAATAAGTTAATATTTGTGAAGTACTTGCAGTAGTGCCTGGCACCTATTAAGTGCTCTGTAAGTATTTAATTAATAAAATACTGAACTGAATCACTCTGTGTCTTCTGGATTCCTCTTAGTTCCGTCAGGAGGTGCTGCTGCTGCTGAGTGACGGGAGTGGAGCTGCCAGGGGCACGTCCCACTGACTTTGGGGACACCACAGGACTGGTGCTGTGACTTGCACACCCACATCTGTCTCCCCTGTTCTCTGAGCTAAAACCAAGACTTTCTAATAAATTGGCCCTCTGCTTTGGAAACATTGTTCGTGTGAGATGGCAGAGACCTGAAAGTGCCTAGGTAGTTTTCTTGAAATTTTAGGGTGCTGTTTGGTAGCTCTGTGGTCGGTCTCACCTAAGGTTTTTTTTGTTTCTGAAAGGTCCCCATCACATGACCTTTCCCCCTTGTCGGGGAGTTAAGTATCATATTTAACATTCTTTATCTTAGTAAGTAAATATTTATTGACTCTTGACATTTTTTTAATTTCTAAAATTTGGGGTTATTTATTGCAAAGTTAACTAGGCCTTACCAATACACTGGGTCATAGAGATAAAATGTTGAATTCTACTCGGTAATGACAAATTGTTTTCCTTTTTTTTCCAATGTATTTCTTTTTCCATTATTGTTCTTTCATTTCAGTTGCCCCATTTCTCCCCCATGACTCTCCTGCACCCCGCCCACCCTGCCTCCCGCACGCCACCCTCCCCACACCTCATTGTCTTCGTCCACGCGTCCTGCACGCGTGTCCCTTGGCTGCCCTTCCTCTTGAACCTGTGGATGTTTTTATAGAGCTTTTAGCCGACGCGGAGCCTGTGGTGCTTCTTGGTGCTTTGCAAGTAGTCCGTCAGCAGGATTAGGCGTCCTTAGATTAACCCTGATGGGCAGACGGCTGCTTCCCAAGTAATCAGGGACCAGAGAGAAGAGGCAGGGCACGGGCACGCCCACCTGTACTGTGGCTTAATGACTGGTACGCGCGCTCACTGGTAACGCGAGTGTTGGAGACAGTGTTTGCTGCAGGGGGTGGAACGGTCACACTGACTTGTGCGACTCAAGTGCAAATGAAGGTGATTAATCTCAAGTGCAAAGGGCGAGCAGAGAGTGCTTGACTTTGTCAGAGCTGCGTAACGGGAGATGTGACCAGGGGCAGCAAGCACTGAGCAGGCAGAGAGGCCGCGGGGTCCGTGGAGAGGGCCGTCAGGACAGGGCCGTGGCGTCGGGCTGCAGAAAGCGGGGCACGCTGCCGCAGAGCCAGGGAGAGGCCCGGAGCAGAGGCGGCCCTGGGGCGGCGCTGGGCAGCTCCTGCTCCCTGTTGCTTCACTCCCCTGCTGCTCGGAGGGGCCGACCTTGCCCACGTCCCTGGACTCACCCCCGTGGGTCATGAAGAGAAGCTTGTGCAGTGCATGCTTTCAGATTGCAAATCTCTCACCCAAGAATTGATCGTGTTTGTAGGTGTAACTCTGGTACAGCACTTTCTGCATTTTTTTCCTTCCAATTTCTCCATCTAAGAAAATGTGCTAGACATTGTGCTATTTCGTGTTCACTGTGAACATACCGAATTTAAATTTTTTTACCTTTGAAATGCATATTTTTATTATTTATCATGACCAATTTGTTGTGTTCATCTTCTAGGCCAGGGGTGTCTGACCTTTTGGCGTCTCTGGGCCACACTGGAAGAGTTGTTGTGATGGGAGACACATAAATACACAAACACTAACAAAAACTGATGAGCAAAAAGGTTTTAAGGCCACATTCATAGCCACCCTGGGCCACATGCGGCCCACAAGCCACAGGTTGACACCCTGTTAGGCATTAAGATGGCAAGATACTCACCTATGACATTAGTATGTTCAGTCATTCTCACTCGGCATCTAAGAAACAATAGTTGATCATCACAGTGCAAACCCAATCAAGTGTGTGTGGCCTGAAGGCTCTGGCTGGGGCCTGCGCCTTTGTGTGTAGCTCTCCTTCCCTGTTGTGGGTTCCTGCGCTGGTGCGTCAGTACCCCTTGGGGAGCCCAGAGCCACAGCTCAGCGCAGGACAAGCCTGCCCTCCCCGCCCTCCGTGGCGGCTCCCGAGCACACCACGTCCCTGCAGGTTTCCGTATCTGTGTGTCTCTCTCCTGATGGCAAGCCAGCCACACGCAGGACCCCTGTCTCTGACGTGAGCCCTGCAGGAAACCCCAGACCACAGGATTCCAGAAAATACCATGACCCAGTTACAGGACCTCAGCCTGTGGAAGTGGCCCCGCAGGCACTGCCTGGGCCCAGAAGCCCTGGACTCAGACCTTCCTCTGATAGTGCCGGGCTGTTCAGGAGTGTGTTTCCTCTGTGTCGGTGACGCCTCCTGAAGCACCTCAGTGAGACACTGAGACGCTGAAGCAGCAACTCTGACTTCTCCACTGGCTGGGGGTCAAGGGGGAGAGAGCAGTGCAGGCAGCCCCCCCCCAAAAAAGGCCCGGGTGCGGGGCCCGTGAGTCCGAGGGGAAGAGAAAGCCAGGGTGCTTCGGTGATGCTTTCCGGTTCGCTTAGTCTTCACGGGCACCTCTCACAGTGTTGTTTTCCTCTGGAATAGAGGAGGTATCCAGAAAGCATCGTTGAATCAATTCTTTCAGTCTAAATAATTAACCCTATCGTATGCGAGAGTGACAGTCTCGTACGAGCACACGCCATTTCCCAAATTATTAGCCTGTTTTTGAGAGCGTCGTCTCATTTCATTCCCAGAGCACACCTGGGCTGCCTCTTTCCCGGTGTCGGGTGAGGTGGAGGAAGTGGGGGATGTGCGGTGGCCGCCCCAGGACTCTGAGCCAGCCCCGGGGTCGCGGCCGCCGCCGCGCTGCTCTCTGGTGCTGGGCCACGGACCTCTCCTCATGTGACCCCAGCTCAAACGTCTCCGTTGCCCAAGCCAGGGTTGGTCACAGAAGCAGAGCATTCGGAATGCTCTAGAAAAAGGTGTTGATCCCGGAGACCGGACCTTTCCTGACCGTGGGAGCGACACCCTTATGGTGGTCCATGATGGCATCAATTCTGCCATACGTATGGAAATCCGCTTCCCACCCAGGAGTCTGAACGCACTGCCATGTCTTATAGACATCACGTATTAGGGGTTTTTTGCAAAGTACTACTTTTTGTTATACCAGGCAGATGGTTCATTGAACTGAAGGCTGATTTGTGAATACTAGGTTTACAGACCTGAGACTGTACTGGATTTGAGTCACGGATCTCCCTGCTCTCACGCACGGACATGGGAAGAGGCGGTGTGTTTAGCGAAGACCCCTGCACCAGGCCAGGGAGCACGCTGCCTCGGGCACCCACAGCGCCCAAGTCTCGGTGCCGCGTGCCGGGCCCCCCGTCAGGCTGTCTGCAGGCGCGTCCCGCGTGGCTGTCGCATTCATCCTTTCCCTCCTTCGTCCGTCGCGGTGGTTTTGCCACATGCCTGTGAACGGGCCACACAAGATTCAGGGTCTGCCCTTCCTCCGCTGGCTCCTCAGAGCCCTCGACCTTAGGGTACATTCCCTTCCTGCGTCCACACGGCAGCTGTGTCTCTGGACCTGCCGTTCACAGACATGCCATTCCATTGCCAAGGATGGTGCTTTGGCACTAAAGGTTGCATCTGTTAAGACTGTGTACTTTGTACCATGGTACTAATCTAACTAATTTTTATGGCATGCTCATTAAAAGTCCAAAACTTAGATTTTCTGTATTTTCTACCTTTGGGTAGGTTTCCAGGTAGTATTTATTACAGTGATTTTTTTCACCTATTTCTTGACTCTGACTGTGATATTAACCTTTTATAATTAAGACGCTCTGTCTCCTTGACACACAGTATGCCCTTTTAGTTCTTCTTAATTTTCTTTTAACCTCCGATCATTTTTTTAAAATTTCATCCATTTACTCATGTACCACTTCGTTGGTACCTTTCAAATGCTAAATGCTGTCTCATTTATCCTTTGTAACCATGCTGAATTTTTCTGTCCTTTTTAATATTTAGGTTTTATTGGATGAATGTAGATTGCACCTTCTCTAACTGTGTCTTAAATAATTGCCACTTAAGGGAATTAAGAACTACAAGGGAAGGAAAATGCTGACCCACAGACTAAGCAGAGGGGGAAACGTTCCCACTGGGTCCAATTTCCCGAGAAGGACCATCAGGATAGTGGCGAGGGCCTGAAATTATGGTCGGAACGACCTCCAGCAAATGATCAGCTCACAAAGGAACTTGCCTGTGTTTGCACCAAGCAAACCAGGGCCAGGGAATCGTCACCCCGCGGAAGCAGGACAGACAGTTCCCTGTCCTTGGCGGGGTTATAGCAGCCGAGGGGAGGAGGCCATCATTCAGACTGGGGAGGCAGAGCCGACACTGCGGGTGAGACCTGCTCCGAGGGTCTGTGCAGGCGCGTGGAAGGAAGCTCGTGTCCAGAGGGAGGTGGAGGGAGCACCTTCGTGAACTCTGAGCGTGCGCTCTGGTCACGTCGCCTCGCTGTCGCTTTGGAACACAGGCTCTGTGGCTGCCAGACGTGGGCATTCACCTGGACAGGCAGACCTGAGTGTCCCCGGACCACCAGACTCCACGCTTCCATGCCGTTGTCTTTCATTCTGTGGTCTGGACTCTTGAGAGTGAGGATATTGACAAATTAGAACTGAAATACCAGAAAGTTGATCTTTTGTTATTTTAGTTAGATCCTTCTCTAGTGACAGCTAATCACTATGACATTTTCTATTTATAAACCACAAGTATAAGATAACAAGTAGATTTTTTTATATAGAGTCTGGCACAAATAATGCCCCCTTTTTATTACAAATTGTTTTATTACAAAAGCATACGTATGTCACTCTGTAACATAACAACATCACACTCAAGCACACCATACCACATTTTAGGTGAAACATTCAAATTAAAACCATAAATTATTACACCCCTGTTGTTACCCCACCAGCCACAGTCACGCAGGCCTCACTTCGCCGGGCCCTGTGTCGTGATGCTCGGTGGCCCGGTGATGACCTGCCACCAGAAGACCGACACGGGGCAGTTGTAAGCACGAATTGTGTCTCCAAGTCTCTCACGGGTCTTAGACACGTAATAACCGACGTGTGAGGGAAGAAGACAAAGGAGCGATTGTCAGTTAGTTAATTACTAAGAGGCATTGTATCTTCATTCTGAAAACATTCACATGGATTTTACTTTTATTTTAAATTCTTGCGTAGCGGGTGACGATGCAGACAAACGCCATGGCATTGTACGAACTTGAGGGCTGCATAAGACATGAAACAAAACCAGACAGGAAAAAAGAAATAAACGAAGTTTTACAATCAATAATGAGAAATATTTGCAACACGGGGCAGGGATGGGATGGATATAGCCCGGCATTCCCACGGGAGGTCATGCTTCCTACTTTACAGAAACCTCTCTCAAGTCGATTTCCTACAGAAGGCGGAGCGGACTGGCCGTTCCAGGACGCAGAGTGTCAGTGAGCACCGGTGGAGGTGTCTGACCTCACGGCTGTCAGTGCGTCAGGGCCGGGAGGTGCCGACTTCTGCCACCGGCTGGAACCCAGAAGGCTGAGAATGACCGGCGATGCCTCACTGGGAATCTCACGTAGTCCTGGTGGGAGAGTGTGTTGCTGACACTTGTGAAGTGAGCTTGGACATACTTTCAGGCTCCTCAGCAGTGCTGTGAAGCAGCTGTCCTACTGTGCAGGGGTACTTTGTTGTCAGGGGTTGTGACTGTCGAGAGCAGGAAACCACGCACATGCCCGGCAGGGGCTGTGCCTGGCACGGGCAGGGCGCAGCTGTTGGAGTGAGCTGGGCGTGCGTGTGGCCACTGTGTGGTGTCTCTGTCTTTCGGGGGGTGGGGCAGGGACACCCCGCATGTGTGGTCGAGCCGCGGGTCCCACACTGTGGGTCAGCCTCTCAGGGGCCGTCTGGGTGTAGAGCGGACACCGGGCTTTTCTTCTTCTTAGAACTCGTGTTCCAGCGACTTTTCTTTGGGACTCACATGTGTCTCTGTGGGGGCAACTTTGGCAGCAAGTCCCCCCGTCTGCCACAGATGAAAAGTTACCGTACCAAGACCTGATCTGCTTGGGGAGGAAAGGTGGCCAGTCTCTCAGAGGAGAAAGGCCAGGAGCCCCTTCCTCAATGGCTTTTATTGGGTTATAGTACACAGGAATACAGGCGGCAAGGATCAAACAGTAGATAACATTTCAGAGAAATCTGAGGGCTTGGTCTGAGTCAGTGTCTGTCAGGAAAGGGGGCTGCAGAAACTTTGGGAGACAAACTCATTTCCTGCTCGGACCCTTAACATATGAATGAAAGCACTCTTAGCATAGCAGGCTTCACAGGACTTTGCGAATTCTTTCTTCTGCCCTATCACCCCGGAACACATTATAGCCAGGCTAGGGGCTACACTGCCCTCCCCACCATAGGTTTTTAGGCTTAAGTGGATGGGGACTCAGGCTATGTCAGAATAATGGGGGGTCCATCACCCCCTCTTTGCTGCAGCCCCCCAAGTCCTTCCTTGAGGGCCTCCCAAGTGATCGTGTCTGGCTTAGGTTGCCCCCCCTCTGAGGGGCCATACCCATCTCTGACTAACCGACCAAGCGTTGGGGGCAGGGGATGAAGCAGAAGCAGCGCTGCTGCCAGAGACAAGCTTTGTCCCCTTAGTGGCTCACAGTCCGGAGGTCGCTCACTCAGCCTTATCCGTGGGGGGCGGTTACAACTCCTGAAACCAGGCAGAGCGGTCCCCAGCATGCCTCCTCTCCGACACGAACTTCTGGAAAGATGTGGAAGTGGTGTGTTGGGAATGGCTCCAGGTCTAGTTTCGTGTATGTACTTGTTTAGAAAAAATGATGAATCTAAAGATAAAAGCTTTTCTGTATTTTCTACAGAACGTTGCTTTTTATATTCAAAAGAGAAGGCAGGAAATGCAATTAAACTATGGCAAACACCCCAAGAACCAGAATTCAGGAAGCAGGCCCCTCCCTTCCAGGCCTAGTGCTGCCTGGGGGTCATGGGGGAAACAGGTGTCTCGTGTGGAGGTCAGGGAGCCTGGGTCCTGAGCCGGCGCCGCCCCTTCCCCTGCGTGGTCCCGGGGCGCACAGCCTCAGACTTTGTGTGGAGGAAATGGGCGAGACCTCTCTGGTCACGGAGGTTGGGAGAATTAGCTTGTCCCCTCACGAGAAGTCTCTGTCACAGCGCCTCTCAGAGAGGACCTGCCAGTGTGGCCCTCTCCTTTCTCCTGAGATGCCCACCAGGACAGGAGCATGGAGGTCACTGGTCCTCTGTGAGGACAGCACTGTGGGCCGGACCCATGTGCCCCTGCCCTGGGAGGTGGCCAGTGATCTCAAAGCAAACCCAGAGGAACGGGGTGGGGGTGGGGAGACAGTAGGGATGAGGGGCTGGGGACGGGTGAGTGGGATTGGAGACCAGCAGGTAGGTGGAACCACCTGCCTGGCCTGAGGGGTCTCAGCAGGGAGCAGGAAGGGACTTGCTGGGGGCCTGGGGCAAAGGTTGGCCCTCTGGATGAGGAGCCAGGTCCGGGGCAGACTCCTGGCTGTAGGTGAGGCGGGAGAGGCCTGGGGGGAGCCCGACTAGAAAGCTGCGGGTAGGGTTTTGAACCAAGCGAACAGGAAACTCGGGAAGTCGCCGCAGGTGGTCTGGTGAGGTGTGCTTCGCGCAGGTGCTCGGAGCCTGCGGGTGCTGCGTCCTGCCCTGCCAGCCCCTCCAGCAGGAAGTGGCCAGGCCCACTGTGTGCCCGAGAGCAGAGCCAGTGTCTCCCGGCTGTGCAGGCTATGCTGGCTCCCACTGGAGGCCCTGACCCCGCAGCGGGGAGTGGGGGAGGGGGGCTTCCTGTTCTGAGAGAACTGCCTGCGTTTTCCTTTTATCCACGTGTTTCTTAATTGGGTTACTTGAACCATGTATTTTCCTTTCTTTTTCCTTTCCTTTCCCCTCCCTCCCTGCTCACCTTTCCTCTCTTCTGACTCTATCTTTCTCTGAAAGCGTTTGCACAGACTCCCCTCTGTCGGCTCAGGGTGCAGCGAGGGAAGGGCCCTGCCTGGCCGGTGCAGGGTGTGGGGGCGGCAAAGGCTGGAGACATTGTGGGGGCGCCCCCCCCACTCTTCATCTCTCTTGAAACTACGAGATTCAAGGCTCTCCTATTGGATGCCTCTCCTTCCTGTTACCAGTCCCTGAATCTTGGCCCAGCGATTTTTTGGATGTCCTGCATGATGAGAAACCGCTTTTATATCCCAGACCGCTTGCCCATGTGAACCCTGAATTACTGAATTCCCTTGGGCATTTTTGGAGGGTGTCCTCAGCCTCCACAGCTCACGCACTCAGCGCCCCGCCGTGCTTCCTCTGCCTGCGTGGTGCGGGCCCGCCATCGGCACACTTCCGGAGCCATCCGGGGCCCCGTGCGGTGGGCCCCCTGGTGCGGCATCTGCCCTGTGGAGACCCGCATTTCTGCCTCAGGGGCTCGTAGCAGGCTTCCTCACCACAGACCCACTGACTGAGAGGCGGGGATGGGGTCCCAGGCGTGCAGGGAGAGACCAGAACACACACACACACACACACACACTGCATGTGTGTGATGCGTTGGTGAGCAAACATCTGACTGTTTCCACGAAAACGGCGTTCTAATGAATCAGAGTGAACCAGAGCTGCTCAGAGCTCTGTTCAGTGGGTTGAGGATGTAAATTTCTCCTTCTTTAAGTAGTAAATGAAGTCGCCGGAGTTTTTTTCCCTTCACTTATTTCCTATTACGTGAAGTCTGTGTTTGAAGATAGCAACGTGGAGCTCCATCAGAGATGCTTCTAGAAGAGAAAGTACATGGCCTTGAGCTAAGCTCGGTGAAGGAAAGCCAGAGAACAGGGAGAACAGCGAACTTTCCCCGAGAACAGCGATTGGTGTTTACTGACACTTACTTGGTTCCTCCGTGTGGAAGGTGGACAGGGCCGTCCTGGGGCTCAGGCGACTTCCTCTTCGTGCTGCCCATGACTCCCTCTCTCAGGGGCCTTGGGCTGAGAACGCGTCTGCTCGGCCACCCAGGCCGCCCGAGGGGCTGCTGAGCACGAGGTCGCCAGCCGTGGCAAACAGAAGCCTCAGGGAAGAGGCGGTTGCAACTTCCACGTCGACCTGAGTGCCTTCACACGCCTCTGCCCGCACAGTGGAGGCTGGCTGTTCGGGGCCACGCTGGTGTCTGCGGCCCCGGGGACACCGGTACCCGGAGAGGAACGGAGACCCTCACGCTTGTCTGGAGGATCCTGTCATCATCGCGGGTGTTCTGGCAAGGTTTCTGTTCCTCTGTTTGTTTGGACCCCAGCTAAAGCTTTGGTGACAAGCGAGGGGAGGGGCTGGGCAATGCGCCTGCCTGGTGCTGGGACCTCACGTAAACCGCTGTCACACAGCAGCCGCACTCGTCCTCACAGCGGAGACAGGACTTGCCCTGGCTGGCTGGTAAAAACCTTTCTAACCCAAAGTTAAAACGCCACTTCAGCACATGCTTTTTGAAAGGCACCTGGTGCCGGAGCCTGAAGGGCCTCCCCGCGGAGGGCCTGCGAGTCTGCGGTGCGCTGCCAGGGCTCGCCGACAGAGCATTTGGGGGACTCCAGCGTTCTCCTCCGCCACCACCTTCTGAGCGCAGCCTTTTTTTGAAGAGTTAATGAAGATTAGATCCTGTTGGAAGAACTGCTATCAACTGTTTGAGAGGGTTTCCGGATCCCTTCCCTGAAGCGGACACTTTGAAAAGCATCGGCCCTGACAGTTACTATTTATTGCAAAAACGAATTTGTTAGCGTTATTTCCACCAACAAAGCCATTGTAAATGTTGACGCCTAAAGACACACACCTCAGTGCATCATTGTTCTCCTAAGAATCCCGGTTTTTCTTGCACTGACCGATCTGGAGCTCACACGCAGAGATGGTACCCAACAAACTGCAAGTGTGAAGTCATCTGCCCCAAAGCGGCTCAGACTTCGTGCCAGTGGAGCTGCCGGTGGGTGGGGGCTCTCTCTCCGCTGCTGCTTTGTGTGGGAGTGCCCCTTCCCATCTGGAGACAGGCGGTTCGTCTGTGTGGCCGCCCTGTTGGGATCCCACTGTGTCTGTGAGGGGAGCTAGGCCAGGGACACAGGGACTGTCTGTCCTCCATAGAGGCACAGGCGTGGACACACGGACAAGCGAGGTCGCAAATGCAGTTACACGTTGCTACTTGAAGTCCCACATTCAGAGTGTTGGGAGACTGTGTAGGGGAATTGACCTTGTGGGTTGGTGACACAGGACTGTCTGTGAAGGGGAGCCACAGTGGTGACAGTCAGAGTTGTAGAAGGACCGGCGCGTGCACCATGAGGGGGCGGGAGTGAAGGGTCCCGGGTGTGGGCTGGAGTCTTCCAGCCCAAAGTCCGTTCTCTCCCCGGGCAGGGTGAGCGACGCGAGGACAGTGTCCTGCGGTGCATGGCCCTGCAGTGGCAGGGACTGGACAGAAGAGTCCCTGAAGGACTCTGAGGGGAGTCCCCCATACAGCGGCTCTGGGGCTCTACGGAACACCTTCCCTGTACATGCAGACCTGGGCAGGATTAGGCTGCCCGGCGTCTGCAGCCCGGCCAGACGCAGGGGCGCTGCCAGCAGAAAGGGCAGCTCGCCCACTGCCTGGGCCCACTCGGTGAGTGGGGCCTGCGAGCTGTGTGCCTCGCTCAGGGCTTTGGACTCCAGTGCTGCTTACGCTCTGACCCGAGCCCCAGGCAGCTTCTCGGGCTGGGACAGGCTGGCTGGCTTTGTGCCCTTTTCCTAGGGAGTGTGGTCCTCTGATGGTTTCTTTGATTTAAAAAGTGTGTTAATCTGCATTGATTTCTAAATTTGCTATGGATTCCTGGGTGAGAAGCACAGTCCATCACTGCCTGTTCTGTCACCTGACAGCGACGGATGGAGGGTCCACACACACGCGGTTCCTGAAAAGGTTAATATTTATTGATTTTCATGGGGCTGCAGCCCGGGGAGTTTTGCCACCAGAGATGGACGGCCAGCAGCCCTGGAACCGTCCACTGCAGAATGTGCACTAGGTTTTGTTATAACCTAGACCAGGACTCAAGATTGTAAAATGATGGGTATTTAACAAAAAAGCTCTGGACGTGCAGCTACTCTGAACATGTGACTTGAATTTAATACTTTAACATGAAACACAAGAGCCCTTAAAAACTAAAAATGAACCCTTGCTTTGCAAACAGCAATCACATTTAGCCTTTTCTTCCACTTAACTATATGCTATTGATCCAAGAAGATTTCCCAGCAAGTGAGAGCTAAAATCACGAGTGACAAAGGGCACACTGCTTTAACAAAAGAGGGTGTAATTAGCAGAGGGGAAGCCTGTGCTCCCTTGCAGACGAATTTCAGAGACAGTGTGAGCGTTGCACCAGCCTTCACGTGGACCCAGGGCCCACCCCCACTCGGAACAGAATTTTCTCGGGGCGTGTGGTGTGAGGAGCAGTGGGGGAGCCGTGGCTCTCCTTTGTCACGCTCTGCTCTTCCTACTGCTCCCCTCCCTCCACTGACCTCCTGTGCTCACCCTGAGCGTTGCCGAGGCGACCGCACCCAGCTCCTGCCAGGTGGACTCAGGATCCACAGACAGGTGCACCGTGAGTGCTTCCTTCCCGTCAAGGCCCTGGGCTCTCAGTGCACATGAGAACCGAGAGCCTTCCCCCAGACTTGAGACTCTTAAAAAAGTCTGGAGTTCATTTCTGCAAAAGATTTCATGCAAACCCTAACATTGGAAAAATGAATGCACCTGACCAGTGGTGTGGACGGCAGGGTGTCCTGGAACCGTTTGGGGAGACCCCCGGCCCTGTGGTGCCTGAACGTTCTCCGCTCACCCACCCTCTCCCGTGGCGAGGTGCACGAGCACAGCAGAGCGTGGGTGCTGCTCCCTGGAGGCGGGGTGCGCGCTGGGAACTGCTCTCCCAGCCCGAACGCTGTCCGAGTACACGGCAGCTCTCATTCTCGAACTCGAAAACAAAGCAGACTTGGAGAAGATTCCGGACTCGGGTTCTAAACGCCGTTCACCATCTGAAATGTTTTCCGGAAAGGCTTGCTTTCCCCTTGTCCCACTCGTAGGTATAATATTGCTAAAAATTTTCTTCATCAACACCAGTGTCAAGCGGATCTAGTTCTTCCCGTAGTTTTAATTTCTGGACTCTCTGATGGAAATTAATCTCATTTCCTCTGTCCCTCTCCCCCTTGGTGCTGGTGCAGGGCCGGTCGCCTGCTAACAGTGTGGCAGTCATCGAAGTGGTGTCTCCTCCCGAGCGCCGCACCGTGCATGGCCGTTTGTCACTGCACAGCAGCCGGCCCTGCAGCCTCACGCCGCCCCCACTGCCTCTCTGGAGCACCCCGCTTCCCCCCAACATTAAGCGCTGCTGCCAGAGGCCAGCCCCTGGCGCCCGAGGCACCCTCCCCTCCCAGCACGCCATCCCTTCAGGGGTCAGCTGATACTCGGGCGGGTGGTTCATGAGACTGTTAATTAATTTATCACCCGGGCCCTGTCCAGGAGTATGCAACAGAAACTCACTGAGACACACAGGCCAGAACAGCCACAGAACCACCC
Source organism: Sturnira hondurensis (assembly GCF_014824575.4). Classification (NCBI taxonomy): domain Eukaryota; kingdom Metazoa; phylum Chordata; class Mammalia; order Chiroptera; family Phyllostomidae; genus Sturnira; species Sturnira hondurensis. The sequence goes on from NW_028074503.1 coordinate 39,112,850, forward strand.
AAACTGGAAGAGGAAAAAGAACCATTTCAAACCGTTTCTTCCTAACGAGAGTCTTTTTACGCAGCCAGGTTTGCATCGGAGTCGGAGACACTGTGCATCCAACAACTGCGGAGTCTGCCTCCTGCCCCGACCCAGGGAGTGGTAGACCCTCCCAGCCCTTCTCCTCTGTCAAACCTGCTTCCCTTGGTTTTTCGTTTCAAATTCTTCCTTTTAAAAGATGTACTTTATTTTGCGAGTTGTCAGAAAATGCGAACCATCAGACAGAAGTATCTTAACCCTGTTTTGAAGTCTTTCACTCGCTTTGTGTGTGTTTTAGGTCCACATAGAGCACGGAGTCCAGCAGCTCCATTTCACAGGGCAGCTCACACAGCCCTTTGCTTTTTCCGGTGGAAGCTAGAACCCAAGCATGAGTTTGGTGATTCGGTTTGCATTGGACACACATTAAAATTGAATACACGGAACTAAGCATAAATGTGGCAGAATAACCATAACAACAAAACGTCTTAGGAAATAGTGACTGAGATAATCTGGCAGTTTTTAAGCTTTATCTTGAACAACTAATGTATGCTGCTCTCTCTGAGGAAGTAAGACTTTTTCCAGTGCATTTTAACCAGTTTTCCGTCCGTGTGCTGGACGTGTGGAGGGACAGACTCAGGTTAACGCTGCTACGGTTCCTAGAAACTTCTTTCCTCTCAAAACCTGGTTTTGTGTCGGCACTCGACCGAGGGGGTCGTCTGAATGGCTTCCCTGGTTAACCGGACCAGCGGAGAAGCGGGTCGTTGCCGACCACCTGACAGCGGCGTCCTGTCGTCCCGCTTGTTGTCCCGCGCCCAGCAATTCTGGAGCCTGCAGGGCCACTCCTCCTGTTTCTCTCCTGCACTGCTGTCTTCTGGGAGAAGGGGGCAGGCAGTTCCGTGGGTCTTTCAGACAAGTCTCTCCCTGCAGCTTCCCTTTTTCCTTCCAGTGCGCTGTGTCATCTAACATTAGCCGAAGTTCTTCCTGGCTCCTTGTGACCCGGGAAAATTTAAAGCACCGTTCACTGAGAGGACGCGAGTGCGTGGTGGTCTCCACACCAGCCGCTCTTCAGCCGCAGCTCACTCGGGACCTGCAGAGTGTCGCTTTGGCTCGCGTGGCCCTCAGCAGAGCCCGCGGGGGGCTTCAGTGGGTGCCATCCACATTCAGTAATGAATCTGGGGCGCGTCTGAGCCCTGGGGGTCGTGGGCACTCCACGCAGGCTGCGTGGCAGGGCGAGGCGCAGGTGCCCAGCACCACCCAGTCTCGGTGATGCTGTCCCGGCCAGTCCAGGATCAGGCATGCAGAGCGTGCTGAAGGACGGCCTGTGCAGACACACAGGTGGTGGCCACACCTCGGGGCAGGGGCCCAGCCCACCCTGCGCCTCAGGCCTGCTGGCCTCCCCCTTCGCGCTGCCCGTTCCCCTAGTGACCTCCCACCCAGCCTTTGTACGGTCTCTCCGCTCTAGGACGCACCCCCACATGACGGAGGGGCGGAGGGGACATTGTTCTGTGGAGCCGAGAGTGGAATGAACCCAGGGTGCCGGGTGCCCCACAAAGCCTGGTCGCCGACCTCTTCCTGTAAAGAAGATGTCTTTTTGGTTTCACGGAAGGCGGCATAACAGCCTGCCGCCTCTGCGCGCTGCTGATGCCGCTGTGGCCACTTAGAAGAGCGACTCAATTGCGGGATCCTCTGTCCAGTAATTTTCTCGGGTGGGCGCCTCCCTCGCCGTGTCTTTCCCATCTTGTGCGCTGCGGGAACACCCTACCTCCCCGGTATTTACCATGGCCGCTGCCTCTCCCCGCTCTTTGTCTTCATCGGTCAGGCCGGCTGCTGCTCTGTAACCAACAGCGTGATCCACACTGCCGGCTTCCAGCGGCCTCTGCCCTGGGCTCCCCTTTGTTCCGCAACGCTGTGCGCTGTGCACCCGGGCGCAGCTGCAGAGGGTGTAACTCTGCCACACGGCAGGCTGGTTCGGAGGGCCCTGCACGCATCTCAAGTTCTGAGCAGGGCCAAATGAGCCCACTGCTTGAGCGTTCGTTCTGGGTTGTTTTATTTGGGTTTTTGAAAATTGCGTGTACCCCATCCATTTGTTATTAATCGTAAGGAAAGAGGAAGTTCACCTCTTAGCAGAGAGGGAAGGCAGCGTGTTAAGAGAGCGAGTGGGTGGGGACTGTGAAACACAGCACCTCGAGACCTCTGAGTGTTCACTGTGCCAGAGAAGACTGTGTCAACATGCAGAGAGCTTCTGTTAGAGACCAGAAAGGACAGAACCCCCGGCCTTACAATAGGTGTCAAGTCAGCTAGTGTGTTCCAGAAGTTAAAGAATAAATGCCGTGACTCTTAAGATATTTTTCATGAAGGTTTTATGTCCACGTGCAAATTAGGACGCACACCAGCACATGGAGAGGAGGGCCAATAGGAAGCCAGCTGCAGAAAGAGCCCACCCGTCTACGCCTCGCCCGAGTGCTGCCTCTCAGAGCAGGCACAATGGCTGGAGAAGAGGATACGAGATGGGACTGTGTGGGGGCGCGCACAAACCACGTGTATGGTGGCATTTCAGCAGGTGCGGTGCTGCCAGACACAGCCGTTTCACATCAGGTGCTTAGAGTGAGCCCAGGACTGCCAGGGCAGGGCCTTTGGCAGAGCGGCGGCCGCAGAGCCGGGAGCGGCTGGGCCCGGCGCCGGAGGGATGGGTGGATGCTAAGCCTGCTGGATATGACCGGTTCCCTGCAGAAGTCAACTCAGAGTGGAAATCAAACTGTCACGTTATAGCATACAAACAAACAAAAAACGGATAGAGTTTGCTTTTACACCCACTGGTTAGGGTCAGGGTGAGGCTGGTGGCTTCAGATGACTATCCCAGCTGAAGTCGTCCCCAGGAGCAGTGAGACGGCGTCTGAGGCCAGCAGGAAGTGGGCGGCGGCAGCTCTGGCTGGCCACCCACTGGGCAGCCCAGGCGAAGGGCGCCTGGGGCTCTCGTCCGCCCCCTGTGGGGCCAGAGCAGTACTAGGGCCTGTCACTGGACTCCCAGGCCCCCCCACTGCTCACCAGAGACACCCCGAGTGCTGCCAGAAGCCAGTCTGACGGGTTCCTACGGAGGAAATGTGAGGCCGCTGGGCAGTCAGCCAGATGGGGAGTCTCTGTCGTCTCACAGTGAGCAGGGCCTCCGTGAACTGGGGCGTTACTTCTGCTGCTCAGAAAGGGCGCCGGCATCCTTCCAAAGCCTCGCTCGGGGGCAGGGGCAGTGTGTGACCGGTGAGAGCCTGCCCTAGGGGGCAGAGTAGGCTGTCACACCAGAGTCTGCAGACCCCCAGGACCAGACAGTTCTCTGAGCCCGTCCTGCACCTGTCCTAGCCCCTGGGCTCCTGCTGCGGGCCGCTGCCCACTGCCCCCTCCAGGCCCACTCCAGTCACCATGCTCCTGGCTCCTACGGGCCTCTCTGGGCTTTGGCTGCCCCTCTGCGTGGGGAGCTGGAAACCCAGGAGGCCTCCCATTTGCTTGTTAATGTGTGTGCGTGGAGCACACACACTTCCTGCTCCTGCTCCTGCCTCTCCAGGGCTTTCCTGCCTTTAACAGGATATGGTTTTTTAATGAGGCTTCTAGATGCTTCAGAAACTTCTTTAATGACCCTATTTTGACCTGCTACCGCCCATACTAGGCCTAAAGTGATTGTCTCTACTGAAAATTTGCTGCCATGATTACAATTTTAATGTTTTCGCATGCATTTTTCCCTTTTCTTGCTTCTGGAATAGCCCCCTATTAAATATCGCGCCGTGGGTGGTTTCCTTTGCAGCCCGCTTGGAGCCACCGGATTCACCCCAGCTTCTTCGTAAAAGCCCATCACCCTTTCTTCACCTCCAGTTTTGTTTCATTTCCATTATCAACCTTCAGGACTCGTGTCTGCCCAGAGTGAGACGTGTCCAAGCACCGCACCAGATGAAATGTGTGTGGCCTTTGGAAACCCAGCTCACGGAGAGCAGCCCCGGCGGACAGTGATTTGGCTTGTTACCAAGTGTGGGTTCCCGCACTTAGGATGGAACGCCGATTTGCAAGCTCCGTCTGCTCCATGCTGCCTCCCCACCTTGTCTGGGGTGCAGATCTGAACTGGAGCAAGCGCGCTGTGCTGGGTGCGAGCCTGGCTGTGCCTGGGCGGGACTGCGACGGCCCACCTGGGGGCTCTCGGGTGGGGGGCCATGGTTCCGACCCTTGGCCGTGATGGTGACTTCTGCACGTTTGTCGTCGTCCTCGGTCCAGCCTTGCTGTCAGTGCTGGGAAGGGTCCATGTGTTTGGTTTTCTCACAGATCGGAAGGACGCTCAGTATACGCCGTTTTCTGCATTACAGTGAGTCCGAATTTTACAGCAAAAATCCTTCATTTGTGTAAAAACTTAAAATTTGTTAAGCAGCAGAAATGTTAATAGATACCAAATTAATGTACATTTTACTGGTTTTATATTCAGCTTTTTAAACCATTCACATACTTGTAAAGCAATATTTATGTTACTTAATATTTATAATTCCAGGTGGTTTTAGAAGGGTTACATTTGCCACCCTGTGCAGATTTTACACTGCAGAACTTGCTACATATAAAAAAGTATCACAAACCCTCCCACCTTTTCCTGAAAACTTCCACGCCACAAACACGTAGGCAAAGGGACTGGTGCCTGGCAGCTTGTAGACTGCTTCTCAGAAACAGATGCAACCAGGTCGGAGGCCTTGACCTCAGGTGGACGGAAGTGCTTCTGGCGCCCTCTTGGGGAGCAAGAGCAGTTCTTGCAGCCCAGGTCAGCTAGTCCGTGCTCAGAACTTTTACTGCCTGCCCGCCTGGGCGACCCACTGGGTTGGGTCCTGGGCGAGAGGAGTGAGCAGCGTGGTGTGGGCCCCTGGCCCCCGTGGCCCCGGTGGAGTGCATGCGGCCCGGGCCCAGAGGGGAATGGGGCACAGTGGACTGTGGGCACAGACACAGCCAGTGGGAACACCCACGTTGTGGAGCCTGGTGGAAGTGCAGCCCTGGGCACCTCCTCGCCTCCCCTTCACCTGGTGTCTTTTTAGAGTTAGTTAATTTTATTGATTAGGCTGTTACAGTTGTCCCACTTTTTCCCTCTCTGCCCTCTCCCCCCAGCCCCACACCCCCTCTGGTGAGCTCCTGTCCTTGCTCTGAACCTCCCCCTGTCGGTTCTGAATGAACCTCCAGGTGTGTGCTTCTCACTCCCTGCACCTTCCGCCCACTCCTCCAGACCCTCTCCCCACTGGCCACCAGCCCAGTGTTCTCCGTTTCTGTGATTGTTTCTGTTCTGCTGTTAGCTTAGTTTGTGATTTAGACTCAATTGTTAATAGATATGTATTTATTGCCATTTTATTGTTCATAGTTTTGACCTTTTTCTTAAACAAGTGCCTTTCACATTTCATGTAATAACAGTTTGTATTTGATGCATCAGTTTTATAACATACTGGCTTCCAAGAAGCTAGAAGACCGTTTGCCATTGAAACACTAAGCAAGTACATGAGGACAAATCTGGTGATTGGTTCAAAAGCGCATTTTTTCCTTTGCAGCCTAAAGTTTTTTTCTGTGTATAATAAACTGATAGTGATTCATCTTGCTGTCAGCTAAGGAAATTTTGGAAATGCATCTGAAATATTTGATTCAATAACCTATTTTCTGTTAATTGTTTAAGCTCTTCTGAACTAGCATCTTCTAACTGAACTTGTACATTGCTTTTCTCTTGTTTTTGTTCATCATTTTAATTTCCTGGTTTTAAATCTTTTTGCCTTGCACTACACACGTTCAACTTAGGTTGCATTCTGCAATCCGTGGTGCAGGCTCATATTCTCTTGCTTTTTGGCTCATGAGATTCCCATGTAGTCCAGTGTCCCCCGGTCAGTGGTGTCGCTCACACAGGCTGCCCACCAACCTTCAGGGGAGGCGGGCTCCCAGGGCTGTGTTCCGTGGCGCGTCCCTGTGAGCCCCAAGGTTTCAGAGACGCTTGGTGAGTGGCTCTTCTTCCCCCTCCACTCCCGGGGGCTTTTGTGTGGTGTGGTGATGACCGGAACCCAGTGCTCCCTCCCTCCCCCACCCGCTTCCCCCTCTGTGCCCATTGCTTTGCTGATTCACCCTCCAGGAGCCGAGGTATCCCCAACCACCGTACCTTCTCCTCCAAACACGAGGGTCCAGCACTTACTCCGCGCCAGGGGGGTGGAGAAAAGGTGCTCCCTACCCTCTTCGTCCCTGGAGCCACAGGCCTTCCGGCCCTCGTAGGCTCGGCTCCCTGACTCTTCTCTGGCCTTTCCTGCCCCAGTGTGGCCTCGGGAGCGTGCAAGTCCCTCACTGCGCCATGTGGTCTCAGCCTTTCGTTCTGAACACAGTTGGTGCTTACACAAGTCGTAGTAGTGGAGAGTCGGAACAGGAGGGGCCTCGAACAAACGGCATCAACAGGGTTTAATCTGCTGTTTGTGTGAAGATGGTTCCAGTAGCATCTAACTTTTTCCCAAGTAATAGTCACTGTAGGAAACGTGACGTGATATGTTAATCACACTCAATGGGAAACTCTTGCTTTGAGATGTTAGCATTCCCAGAAGTTGTATTTTTTGCTTCTTCAGTATTACAACATACACAGTGAAAACTATACATAGTAATTTAGATTTTTTTCTTTTATTTTAAAACTTTCTAAGTGCCCTGCAAAGAAGTTGGGTGAGACATGAGGTGACGCCAAATGAGGACGGTCACAGTTGTTCGTGGATGAGGGCTGATCTTCCTGGTCCGTCCCTGTAAGCGCAGAGGGAGTCGCTGCAGACCTGGGGCCTCCCGGCACCTGCCGTGCATGGCGCAGCTGGCGGAAGCTGACACTGTCCACAGGCCGTGTGGCTGGGCTTCCTCTCGCTGTCTTTGGGGGATGAGACTGAGAGTCGGTTTCGAACGGAAATGCTGATAAAACCTTAGACAGCACCGACTGACCAGTGTTCGTGCACAGTGCGGGCCTGCCCTCTGGTGCCTGCTCAGGTTGGGCGGGGCTCTGTCTCCACACTCTGGCTGCGTTCACAGGAAGCGTCATCCCGTGCCCACCTGAGTGATGTCCATCGAGCATGCGCAGAGCGGTGGGCTGGCACTGTTAAATGCAGAGAGCTGCAGTCTGGGGCTCCTGCCAAAACATGCTTTCAATCGGAGCAGAATGACAACAATGTGTCATCCACGGGAGTCCGCTGGTAGCAAGCACAGCCTCCGCTGAGACCGGTGCGGTAGCCCCGTGCTGTGGTGAGGCCTTTACATGTCCTCCAGCTTGTGTCTGAAGCGTCCGGTGCAGGGTTATCCAAGCGTTTGTCATCTTGTGGGAGGTACATCTTGTAGTCAAGTGGCTTTGAAAAGGACCTGTCAGTTGTCATTGTGTTTAGCAGTGACCGAAGGTCATTTGTAAAAAATACAGTGTGTGTTTAATAGAAGCTCTGCTTTGAGTTTTTGGAATAAAAAAAATCAGACAGAGGAAACATTCATTGATCATACAGTTTGTTTACTTTTATAATTTTACTAAATTATATCCACACTTTCCATAATAGGTCTAGGGAAATAATAGCTTGTAGATATTACCATGTCTCTATACGATAAATTTCCCTGTTCTGAGTAGGAGCCAAAATGGCCCACATGGATGAGATGCCAGTGAGACCTTGATTTCCAGATCTCAGCCTGCAGAAGGAGGCCTGTGGGGCCTGACAACGTGGTCCCAGGAGACCCCCGCCTTGCGAAGTAGCATGCAGAGGAGAGACGGGGCCCCATGCCGGTGCAGCTCGGGGCCCGTGCAGGCGCGCTCTCTCCCACCCTGTAGAGTCTGTTCTGTGTCTGTGAGCAGGGCCCAGTGGCACCAGGGGCAGGGCTCTTTCCCGTCGTGGCCACTCTCGGGGGAAGGTCTGCCCACTCACCTACCCTAGGAGCACTCTTCTGTTGGACACACATTGGAGTTCACAGCTGGGAGCAAAACGTTTCCCATAGAAGCATACCTGCTGGCTTTGGTCGCTCTGTGGCTGCTGCTCTTACAGAGGGGGTCCTGTCGGGTGGGGCACATCTCGGGCAGCTTGTCTGCGAGAGAAGTGTCCCACACCCCCATGCCACTGGCTGGGCCGGAGCCTTTCAGGAAGAAGCGCACCAGAAGCCGTGAGTGCCGTGGCCCTTAGCTGTTCCCTTGTCCACAGATGTCCCTGTGCCCCTCTGCCCAGTTCGTCTTTCTGTGCTATCATTTGTAGAGCTGACGTTGGCTTCTCCAGAGCTTCTGCTCTGCTGAGATTTCCTTCTGCGAGGGCCACCCCACCAGCGGGCGGCAGACCCGCCACCTGTGAGTCAGTGAGCGGTGGCGCCCCACATGCACAGTCCTGCTCTCCTGCACTGTCAGCTGGGGCCCCCAGCTCAGGGAACAAGCACTCTGGGGACTAACTGCACCATGAGGAGAACGTTCCAGGCTGCCAGTGTCCCTCCTGGGGGTTATCAGCAGCCTCTGCCTGCAGGGCACCCGTGCTGGAGACCTTGCCCAGTGGGGAGCCTGGTGGGCTATCCCCCCAGGCACCACGGTCGCTGGCACGTCGCCTTGGCTGGGGGTCCCGAAGCCCCCAGGGCACCATGCTGTCTTGCGGAACCTGAGCGACCTGTCACAGCAGACCTCCACACCGCACTGTCTCCTTTGCGTGTCCTGTGGGCTCCTGGTAGGGAGCGTCGGATGAGTGAAAGGGGCGGATTAACCACTGGGTTTTGCCCCATCTGTGCGATGTCTCCGCTGGTGCAGAGGCTTCTGGAGCCCCGCCCCCCAGGCAGGCAGGGCCGGGGGAGGAGTGGGCGCCCGTGGCACAGCTCTGGGACCTCTTCGACAGCCAGTGTTTTCATTTCTAAGCCTTGTGTTTGTGTGTTTTTAATTTAACTTGTTTCTTTCTGCTGCATTTGACGGCTTTGCTGATGGTCTGGAAAATGCTGCAGTTGCTGTTGTATGATGGCTGTGTGTTTCAGAACCAACAAGAAACATCTGCTGGCCCAAGGGCAGTGACGTGAGCCCCTCGGGATCAGTCGGTCAGAAACCTCCTTTCTCTCCAGAATTCAGGTGCAGGGTGGGGCGAGGGCCCGGCCCAGGAAGGCGCACCCTGCCCACTCCCCATGCGAGTGGCCCCGGGCAGCCTGCCCTGGACCCTGGCTCTCAGGGGACACGCGGGCAGGCGTTTTGACATCTAGCGAGTCTCTAACCCAGTTCTGGTGTCATCCAGAGCCATCGAGCTTTGTGGAGGTGATTCAAGAAGAGTAATGAAGTAAGAGAGAAGCTAAGTCGGGTGACAGGGGCTGAAATGCTAAGTACCTTGCAGGGAGAGGTGACCAAGGGCCAGCAGAGTCCAGTCTGCTGCGGCCGAGAGTGTTAGCGGCCCTGCAGAGGGGCAGCAGGGGCTCTGATGGGCGTGGCGAAGGCAGGTGCGCCCCGAGGAGCCGGCCCGCAGCGCGGTGTGGCCTCCCGTGCCGCCTTTTTCCAGCTGCAGCGGCACTAGGCTCGAGTGGTAAGCGTGCGCTGTGACTGCGCTCTAGAGCACGCGCCCCACCTGGTCACAGCTCTTCTCCGAACGCTGGCAGGGGCCCCTGGGAGTTAGCGGCTTTGTATCTGAGCCCTGGAACAGCCCATTTTCCCATTTCCCACACTTTCTATTGGTTTGAAACGCGAGTTCGGGGTATAGCCAGATCACTGTGCGTCTCTGGGTGGCTTCTTCCCAGGCTTGTCTCAGAGAGAGAAGGGTGTCCAGCCCTCCCAGAGGCGCAGGTCCCTGTGGTCCCGTTGTGGAAGGTGCTCTCCCGCCTGCATGTGCGCAAGTGTGTCCTCCTCCTGTAACTTTTCCGCATTTTAGACCCTAGAAGGTTTGGAAATTACCTGTCTCTGTGGAAATCGTCACAGGTTTCTGCAAAGTGTTCTGTTATAGGTGGTCTAACCTTCAACCCATGCTTCAACCCATGATCAGAGAACCTCAGTCATGAAAAGTGAAGTGCACTGCAGTCCTCCTCTCCAGCACGCTGTCTCGTCTGCTTTACGTGAGGTTAACTTACCTCCTCCTCAATGACTGAGAAAACCCCCGTCGTCTTTATCCATGATTATGTAATCATTATCCAGCTACTTAGTAATTAGCATTTTCAGATGACAGGTTGATTCGGACAGGCTTGTGTTGGGTTCACCACACTCATCAGGCCCCAGAAGCTCCAGCTGCGTCACACCAGGCCCTCGCTGGTCGTCGCTGGCGCCCGCACGCTACTGCCCTGGCGGCCAGCGGCAGTGTGCGCGCCGCACCGCCTGCTGAGGGCGGAGGTTTTCACCACCGGCTCCCCGAGACCACCTCTGCTTCCTCTCCTCGTCACGCAGCGGGCGCAGAGATGGAAATGTTGTAGCATCTAACAAGCGGATGCTGAAACTTTGTTCTCAGATGGCAAATTAAAACTGTCTCTAGTGGTTCCAAATTATGTAAAATGAAAAAGAAACTTTTAGCACTGATAGGTCTTGTCATTTCTATTCAGTTGCATTTTTAAAAATTTGATGAATTAGAACGTTTTTTCTTCCAAAGACACTCATCAGCCCTGTTCATTGTGATTCCTAAAAGGCTTACTTCCCAGGTGTAAAGTTCTCTGAAAAAAATTTTTTTTTCACTTTTTATCATCATTTGGTTTTCCTAATGCTGCTGCTATAGATAATAGCTTTTCGTGTACCAAGAACATGATGTTCTTTGAAAACCAGGCAACCAGGATGTTGTGCGGTGCAGAGGGAGTGTGGCCCCAACCCCCTCCTGGTGAGCTGGCGCCTGAGTGGGACCTCAGGGCCTGCAGTGGTCTGCCAGCGCGTGCGGCCGTCTCGCACTCTGTGGTCGGTCGTTGAACGCTCACTGCCAGGCCTCGTGTCCCCAGCCCCATCCTTTCCCTCGGGGTCCGTCCGCGGGTGGGCCAAGCGGCCGTGGGCCAGCCTGCAGTGTTCACATTGTGACTCCCCAGAGGAGGTGGGCAGGGCTGGCATCATGTGATAACATCAAAACCAGCAAAGCTGGGGTCCCGGGGGCCTCCCCCCTAACGGAGGGCTAGCCTGTTACCGCTCCGCTGAGGCGGCCTTTGCATGATGGTGGAGGGGGCGGCTTCAGTGAAGAAGAGATGTTTGTTACCCCCAAACTGAAGCGGGTGACAGTTAGTTGTGCAGACAGGGCAGTTCATAGGGCCAGGAGTGGAAGTTCTGGGTTTGCGTTTGGAAGAGGCTGCGTGGTGGGACGCCCCCCGGACGGCTGAGATGGTGCTGTCCTCTCTTCCTTGGCGGGCTGGGGGGCCACGGCCACGCCCCGTCTCCAGTTGGCTGCTGCTCGTTGGGTGTGGCTCTGAGTTGGAGGCGAGTTGGACTGTTTGCTCTTTGAAGGTGTATTTATTTATTTCAACTCCTCAGTATAACAGAAAAATCTGTTATAATATATTTAGAATATCTACTAATTCTCAGCCAGGTAAATGACTTTTTCTAAGAAATGCAGTAATACGTTAGTGACCCAAAAACCACGACGTCTCTTGGTATTTGAGCACGACTCTGATCCGACCCCACGTTCGTAGAACGCCGCCTCTTTAGCCCCTTCACTGGCCTCCCACCAACCTCTCTGTCTAAATGGCCCCTGGATGGAGCGTCCAGCATCCCCCGTGTCTGCTACTCCGATCGTCCCCACTCCCTCCAAGTACCCTTACAGCATTTGTGTGTTCCTCTTCAGGGCAAGACACTCACAGGAAAAATTGGGGAAATATTGCGCATCTCTTAAGAACAGAATTAGTTTTCTTAGAAAATGGAGTAAGGAGAAAACGATACAAATCAACTCCTCAAAGACTAATTTAACATTTTAAGCCTATGTATGCAAGGTTCTTTAAAATTGCACCTATTTTCTACATCATATTAATTCAGCATCTTTTTTTCTGTATGATGTCACTGAAAGGAGGGAAGTTTGGTGCCTCCCACTCAGTCACCGAGGGGGACAATGAGGGCGACACTCGAATGTGGGGGGCGCCTGGGTGGTCACCGCAGTCACTTGGACCGGTGCCCTCCTTCGTGAGAAGCTCACAGAGTAACGCAGAAAGTCTTCGGTCTTCTCAGTGATGAACTGTCTTAGAGCTCTGTGTTGGTCTAAACAGGCAACCTGAATGCCGAGCATTTTGACCAAAGGTTTCATGCATGTGTCTGTTCTGTGTAGCTGGTAAAGCGCCGCAAGTGTGTTAGAAATGTGTATTCCTAAAATGCACTGAACATTGAGAGGCTAATGCTGCCTGGAGAGCACGTGGTTAGATCTGTACAAGGGGCTTTTTTCAGGCTTTTAATCTATAGATAGGTAAGTGTAACGATGTTAAGATCACATTTATTTTATAGCTCCTTTGATAGATGGTGACATCATCCATCTCTGTCAGGTTTATTACAGCAATATGGAGAGAATGGTGGGGTTCCTCTTTCAGAGCGTGCTGCCCTAGCAAACCCAGAGCCAGCCCACTGAAGCGCAGAGCCCCGGGGTAGGGCCTGGGTGTCTCCTCTCACAGCCGTCCCTGCGAGTCATGCCTGCAGGCACAAAGGCGTGTCCAGGAGCGCTCACAGCACCTACATTCTGAACAGTTAAAACCCACTCAAATGGCCACGGAAAGAAGACTGGGGAAGCACTTCGCGGTGCTGGAACGTGACCTCGTGCGAGCAGGCGTGAGCCCGCCATGAGGACGAAGGTCAGCACTGTGACTGTGAGTGAAAGAGGCCAGACACAAAGGGGTGGACACCGCGCGGCGGATGCGTGTGGAAGTCCAGGAAGGCGGGTTTCTGGGGGAGGACAGCGAGTCTTTGGTTGCCAGGAGGTGGGGGTCATTGACCCCAGCAGGGCCCAGAGTGGGAGGCCGCGTCCTATACGCTTTGGGGGCACAGAAGTGCCCTCGATTGTGGTGGCCGTTCCAGGGCTGGGTTGGCCCCTCCCCAGGGGCTCTTCACTGTATGTGGTGTCTGCCGCAGTGAACGCACGGAAGGACAGGCCCCGGCTGGAGTCGGCCTGCTTATTATTTCTTCCCAGAACTCTGAGAGGCGGGCGTTGGAGGCATTCGATGGTGTTTGTCAGTCACTGAAAACAAAGACGCGTGACGCCCTCTGTGGGAGCATCTCCTTCTGTACGTTCTCTGTGCGTGTGCCGTCCTGCGTGCCAAACCCATCCACTGAATTATCAAAGTGCTGCTCTCCTACACCTTCACCTATTCTGAGGTAGCTTGTAAGGTCCTGAACGGTCTGAGGCTCTTTGAAGCTGTGCTTTACCAAATTCACGCGTGCTCCTTTTAGACAGGGTCTTGGTGGTTCTGTGGCTTATGATCGGCACGGCCGAGGGAAGGCGGTGAGCAGCTGAGCCTGGGTCCCCGGGGTGACTGAGCGCCAGGCAGACAGAAACGAGACACGGCTCTGACAGATTTCAGTTAATTCCTTCCGTGAGCCTCCAGTCCTTCGCCAAGTGTTGCACTTAGTCACTTACTGTGTTGCAACCAAGTTCCCTGGAACTGGTTTTGGTTAAATTGGGCAGCTGTCCAGGGACTCTGAAAAATCACAGCAAAGTTGCGGTTGTTAAGGTAAATTTTGTTTTAATTTTATCTTTTCCCCCTTAAGTTCCCGGCTCCGACTCCCTGCGGCGCTCCCTGAGGGCTCGCTGGCCCTGCATGCTTTCTGCAGCGTCTGACACCGCGTGCGGGACTACAGGACCCGCCCTCAAAGCCCAGGCACCGGCTGCTGGCCGGGCCTCCTGGTGTCCCAGCCCTGGCCTCCCCAGCGCCATGGGTGGTTCCTGCGTGGTGTGCCTGCTCAGGCCCAGCTCGGTTGAACTTGCTTTCCCAGGGGAGGCTGGGGGGACTTCTGGGCGCTTTCACAAACACCGCATTAACTCTTGGAACAGAGGCCGAGCAAAACTCACACGCAGCGCAGGACTTGGGCGTCCAGCCTGAGGGGCCCTCAAGTGCACGGATGGGACGCGTGCGCCACACAGCTTCGCACATGTGAACTTGCCCTGTCCATGAGCCGCAATCTGTTCTTCCATGTCTTTCACTGAAGAATGTCGACTGACCTGGGGGGAGGGGATGCTGATCTGTCCTCCCTGTCTTCCGGACACAGATGGCCCAGGCAGGTTTGCAGCCCAGCGCAGGTGAGGGGGCTGCTGAGCTGCCAGTCAGCCAAGATGGATGAGATCCGGGAAGTTCAGGGACGGTCGGCCTGGCACCAAGGGCATCTGTGTGGTACACGCTCGTCTGAAGTGCGTCGCTCCCTGGCATGCTGAGTTTTCGGACCAACTTGTCCTAGCTGTTTAATTACCTGCTTACAGCAGTTCAGATAAACAATGAGAAAGCTATGCCTTAGGAAACTGATACCATCAGATGGACACCCGGAGACCCAGGTACAGGCTGGGCGTTGCCATGGCTGCACGCACACCTCTGCCGAGGTCCTGGCCACGGGGACGGTGCCTCGGGACACATCCCGCCCACCTGCCGTAGGACACTCGGCATGGAGAGCAGTGTGTTCAGGTGCTTTGGCCCTGTAATGTGCCAAGGGATGCAGATATTACAGAAATTAGGGCAGTTTTATTTTTAGGGTTAGTAATCGCTCTCTCAGGGAAAGGGAGTCACATGTGACAATTACCCTGTTGGAAATGGGGGGCCAGCATCGTGCCTTCTGCGTGCGTATTCTTCTTTCGAGTCAGTGAGGCCACTGCTGGCACGAGCTAAACACACTGTTCTTGAACACTCCTCACGTGTATCCTGACCCTAGTGGGCTTCCTGTGGACATGGCAAGACAGCTTCCCGGTCAGCGACTCCTCTGACACTGCCGAGTCCCCTGCCCCGGCCATCGCTGCGTCATTGCTGGGTGGAGTTGGCGCCGTTCCCCTGGCACGGACTCCTGCACCGCCCCAGGCCCTACTCGCACAGCCGCCGTGCAGCCCCGCCCCCGTGTCCACGCTCCCCGCTCTGATTGGCCTTGTGGCACGGGGTCCGGATGATGAGAATGGCCCCTGTCACTTTGCCACCTGAGCCACATTCGTATCATTAGCACTTCCCCACCTCGGTTGGGGCCGGGGCCATTGGTTGCACGTCTGGGTCTTAGGATTCTCACTGTTTTTCCCCTGAACGGCCTCATCCGTGGGCACTGAGGTCATGCTCACTGTCACAGTGGCCACAGTGCTGGTGCAGGAGACTCACTCACTCATTCACACACTCATTCACTCATTCTCGCATTCAATCATTCACTCATTCAGTATAGTGTCCGAGCACTCGGGTGGGCATCGTTCAGGTCCCCCGGGACTCCCTCCCCAACAAAGTGCCAGTTCGTGCATGTGGAGCCCACCCTCTCCTGGAGGGAAGCGGACACTAACCAGAGGTGGGATGGGAAAGCAGCCCGCCTGGTTCATTAGCAGCAAGGAGCTCTGGGAATGACCGAGAAAGGGGAAGATGGGCAGGGGTCGGGAGTGTGGGTGCAGGTGGGCCGTCACAGTGTGAAGTCGGGGTGCACAGCCTCGTTGGCATGCCGGCGTGGGGGCAGAGGTGTGAAGATATGAGAGCCTTCTTCATGGCCCGGCATGTTCTGAGCAGGGAGAGGCACCAGTGTGGCTGGAGCGGGTGGAGAGAGGGCAGAGGCAGGGTGTGTGCATGCTGAGCGGATGATCCGTGTTTGCAAGCTGTGTGAGGTCAGGACGAGCGTCTGAGGAGCTCTCTGTGCCTGGAGCTCTTGGCGTGCACATGTGATGGCTGTGTCAGGAAGAGGCCATTCCAGTTCCACCAGTAAGGACCGCGCCAAAAGAGGACGGGGGCCGTGCAGATTACGTAGCACTGGTCAGCACTCATTTCTGGAACATCCATTCTACACGGCATTCTATACAAGGTCCTCTGTTGAATAAAAAAATAAATAAAGCATGACCCACATGCATGGGTAAAATGTTTAGATGAAGGCTTCCCCTCTGCCCATGAGGAAGAACTGCTATGGGATGTGCCCTCACACCATTAAGAAAGGAAGATGACGACTAGGTGAAAGCTATGCAGCAAGCATCTTCAGACATCAGACAGCAGGGAGGAAGGACTGGGATCGCTCAGAGGAGAGTGAGCCCACGGCCCCAGCTCATGCTTCCTGGAGGCGGACACCTTACTGCGGCCCGGGGAGCGGTGTCCCCGAAGACTGGCCGGCTCCCTGGCTGAGCAGCCTAGAAGCCTTGACATGCCTGGAACTGGCCCAGCAGGGTCCCCAGGAACAGAACAGAGCCACACAGAGCGAGCTCCAGAGGCCTGCCTGGGCTCTCCCCGGGTCTCAGCTGAGCACTGACACCCATGTGGAATGCAGTCAGGGGGCAGCTGCTGGGAGCCAGAGACTCCAGAGTTCATACCAGACGGCGGTGCCACTCAAGGCCCTGCAGCCAAACTGGAGGGGTCATGGTTCCCGTGCGGCTGCAAGGGTCACACCGTGTGACAGGTGACTTCACATCGGCCCCGAGGAAGCACCAAAGCAAACCTCGAAGACTCAGGCTGACCTGCATGGGAGCGTCCCTGCCTGTTTGGACAGACCTCGGTCCTCACAGGGGAGAAGAGAAACGCAGACACCCCGCATCATAGCATCTCTGACAGCTGTTGTCCCAGAAGAGGCCCCAGATGTGCTGAGAAGCATCAAGTGTGACCTCGAAGCAGGAGAGAAAGTCAGTAGAGACCAAAAAGGACAGCGGTGACACAGCAAGTAAGAACTTGCAAGGAGCAATCATTAGTGTGGTCAAGAGCATAAAGTAAAAAATGACCGAAATGTGAAGAGAATAGAGAAGCACTAAAGAGAACCAGTGGATCATCGAGAACTGGGAAGGAAGACATGTGATACATGAAGTGAAAATCCCCTGGGCCGACTGAACAGGGCACTGCTTCCGTAAAGGGCAGAGGAGAGGAGCGGACTGGCATGCAGGGTGCTGAGGGGCTGTCTAGACCAAGGTTCCGGGCGCGGGGGACAACTGGAGGGCAGCCAGGGTGGGGCTGCAGGGCCTCAGGGCCATTGGTAGCCTCACACTTGTTTTTAGGGCCCCAGAGGAGGAGAGGAGAGGAGGAGGGACAGAAAAAGACATCTGGGAAACAGTGGCTGAAAGTGTTCCGGGTTTGATGAAAACTGCACATTCGGAGACGAGGGTGGGGAAGAGTGAAGGGAAGTCATGTCTGTTCACAGTTCACTGTGAGGAACGTGCAAGTGAGCTTGTGGAACTTACAGTAGGCGCGTTAGTCCAGAGTTCACACATGATGGTCAATGTGCACAATTCAGTTAGTTGTATTTTTACATGCTGGCCATCTTTATTGCTAAATATTTTTAAAACTGCAAATGCAATTTTTAAAATATAATTTACTATAGCATTTTTTAAGAAACTGGTATCTTTAGGGATACCATGCATGACCCGGACGTGGAGAACCGCAAAGCTCTAAATAACCACAGAGGCAGGTGTGTCTGGTCCCGGGGGACGGGCAGGTTCCTGTGCTGGGGTCTCTTCTCCCCAGACTGGCTGCCGACCCAGACAGCCCATCAGAGACCCGCAGGCCTCTTCTGTGGTCGCTGACTGCTGACTCTGAACCTCCCCGCCCGGGCAGGAGAGCTGGGCCGGCGGAGCAGGTGTGAAAGAGCGTGGTGCGGAATGCTCACCTCGTTCCCAGACCGGCTGCGAAGCCACAGCGGTCAGGGGGTGGTTTGGGTGTGAGGATGGAGGTGAGGCCTGGCGTGTGTGTGTGTGCTCAGCTGATTTCTGCGGTGGCATGGGGGGGAGAGTCTTTTCAACGAGTCATGGGAATATTTGGACATCCACGCAGGGAAAAAAATGAGCCATGACCCTTTCCTCATACTCTTCCCAAAAAATGACTTGGAGTGGATTCTAGACCTAAATGGAAAAGCTGGGACTGTAAAATTGCTAAGAGAAAACCTAGGAGAAGATGTTTTTGACCTTGGTGCAGGCAAGGACTCCTTGGCCGGGACACCGGTAGGTCAGCCTGGAAAAGGGGCACAGACCACCCGCACTGCACAGGGTGGAAGGCTCGCACTCTGCAGGGGGCGCCGTCTGAAACAGGCCTGACCAGTGTCTGCTCTGCACGTGTGAGCCTGACAGAGGCCTGGGGCCGGAACTCACCCGGTGCAGACTGCAGCCCAAACTGAGGGAGACAAAGACCGAGTGAAAAACCCTGTGAAGGGAGGCATTTAGGTGACCTTGAACCCCACGAACAGTCTTCAGGGAAACACAGAGACGGCAGCGCCGCACCACCCCTGCTGCCAGAGCGGCTCACAGGAGGAGACCAGGAATTCGAAGGTTGGCGCGGGCGGAGCGCATCCAGGAGTGTGTGTCGTGCATCGCCGGGTGGGGGGCGGGGTGGAAGTGGCCCGCCAGTTTGGAAAACAGTTTAACAAGTTGTACAAAATTATAAAATTAAACACACACTTGTTCACCACGTGACCCAGGAGTCCCACAGCCAGGGATTTGCCCGAGAGGAGTAAGTGTGAGTCCCTGCAGAGATTTTTATATGAGTATCTGTTGCAGCACAGGACAGAGGGGCGGGTGTGCAGATTCCCCCTCAGGTGGGCTGCTCCTCGGCACGAAAGAGTGCGTCCCAGGGGCCCGGTCCCGTTCACTGTAAGATCGGTCACGGGCGACCCTCGTCAACAGTGTCACCCACTGGATCTGCGGTTTCCTGGGGCCGGGGGCCACGCGCCCGGCGGGGATGCAGCACCAGGGAACCTCTGGGTGAACGGGAGGGTCCGCGTCTCGGCGTGGGTGGCGGTTGCAGGTGGCGGTTGCAGGGCGCAGGGAGGGCTGTCTCCTCCCCAGAAACCAGACGCTGGATCGGAGGCATCCAAGTGCATTGTCAGTGACTGCTTTGTTTATTTTTAACACGAGATGTGCCCCCCCAAGTAAAAAGTTAATTTTAAAAAACTGTAAAAGATTCAGATTATAAAGTCACTTATGCCTACTATGATAAAATCCGGTTTTCAGCTGCTGTGATATGAACAAGGTGTTCAGAAGTTCGTTCGCTCATCACAGGGTGAGTTCTGTGCTAGGAGTGGTATTTAGAAAAGTACTTAAGTTCACTTTCAGTACTAAATGAGTAATGTTCACTGTTAAAATGCGTACAGACTTAGTGGTTATTTCGTGTTGATCAGCCTGTTTGCAGTCTCTGCCGGGAGGTGGTCCCCAGGAGACAGGCAGGGCAGGAAGTGTTTCCCCATTTCCAGCAGCTTCGGCTTCGAGACCAGGAGCTGTGAGCGTGGGGCCCGCACACCATGGGCGTTGGCAGCGAGGGAAAACTGGGGGCTCCGCTGAGTCACCTTCCTCGTTTTGAGGAACACCTGTCCCTTCGCACAGCAGTGAAAATGATCAGTCACTTCCAGTCTTCTGAGGCATCCTCTGACAACTGCCCCTGTGTTGCATTGGCATCCTACAGGTGTTTGTTTAAAATGTGTGTAGGACACAGGGTATGAGACCGGGAGCTTGCTAGAGGAGGTGAGCCCAGAAGGCGAATGTCGGCTCCGGCTCCTCATTTCACCCCCCTCGGGGAGTTGCCTGGGGCAGGGGTCTTTTTTGGTAGCACTCAGAGCTGGGTGACCGCTCCCAGTGACGAAGAAAACGTGAGGCTCCAATGGAAGCTAGACAGTCTAGATTAGAGAGAGCAAAGGGGAGTAATGAGTCCTATTTCTAAACGAATTTAAAAAGCAATCTGATTTTAGTTCTATCAATGCAGAGAAAATAAAATAAAAACCATCGTACTTTATTTACTAGCCAATGAATTGAATTGTCCGCCTTTTATTGCAGAAATAAAGTAGAGTATGAAGAGCCGATCATTTTTGTACCTATCTGACGTTCAGTAACATATCTCTTGCGGTTTAAATAACAGATAGTTTAACTGTTTTCCCATTACCTTTGTGTAAATGAAAAATGCATAAAATATTTTAACAAGGCAAAGTAATCCAGGGAGATTGTTATTTTGTGTTACAAATTAGGTTATTTCTGTCATAAAATTAAAGGAAAAAAATCAACCTTAGGACGTCTCAGCTTAATATCATTTACCAGAAGGCACGTGTAACAGATTTAATGAGCTCGCGGGTCACCTGAATCCAGCTGGTTCCGAGCAGCATTACCAAACGGGGAAAGCAGCTGGCAGTGGGAGGCGAGCATTAGGACAGGCTCCCAAGGAGTCGCAAAGTCGATTTCTGCTTGAATGAATTAATTTAGAGTATCAGTTTATAACCAAGTACACGAATCCCATCAGCTCAACAATTCAGTGAATGATCGGGTTCAGCCCTGGTAAGGGCCTCACCACGAGGGGCCTTCGTGGCTCCCGGGCCTCGTCCTGCAGCCTCGCCCTCCAGCTCCCTGGGCTGAACAAAGGGAGGAGCCGCCTGCTCGGGCGGAGCATCTGGGGGTGGGGCACGACCCACCGCACTGGGGGCGTCAGTGCCCAGTTTCCCCTCGGCCCCCTTTGATCCCGAGAAGGGGCCGTTTTGACCGAGGGCAGGGAACACTGGGTCCCCAGTGTGTGCGTGGGCGTGCAGGATGCGGCAGCCCGGGCTGTTCCCTCCCCTGAAGACCCTGGTGGTGGGAGGGGTACACACTGGGTCCACGCACTGGGTCCTCCTCTTCCCCTTCACGGTGACTTTCCCTCCTCCTCTGCCCACCTCATCTCTCTCCCCAGGACGAGTCACTCAGGCTCAGAAGGCACCACCCTAGTGTCAGTATCCTCGCCCGGTCTCTGCCCAAGTCTCGGACGCGCATCCGGAACATTCTCCTTCCCCTCAGTGAGGCATGCCGGCTTTCTCACTACCTGCGACCAAGGCTCTCTTGGGTGCAGACCAGGTCGCTGGAGTGAGCCTGTGCCTGGGAAGGGGTTTACACCTTCCACACCCCCTGCCATCCTGCACTCCCCCCACGTTGGTCACCACCCCCCCTGTGTTCCCGCTGCTCCAGCTCTGTGCAGGGCTGTGGCTTCTGCCATGGGGCTCCAGGCAGTGATGCTTCAGACCCAGGGGACTGAGGTCACACAGCCCCCAAAAGCCCCAGTGCTCAGCGCCGGGCCCTGCCCCAGACCAGGCCGTCCTGCCGCCGAGCCGCCGCTCCTCTCGGTCCCCTGTGAGGACCTCGCCCCCCTCGAGACGCATACCTGCCAGATCTTGCCTGTTCCTGCTGCCCTGTGCCGCTGACCACAGTCTCATTGAACAACAGCGCCTTTGCGTCTGTGTGCCACACGCCCGTCACCCCCACGGCCATTGTCTTCCATGGTCTTTGTCGCACATGTGAGGTCTGCAAGTTATCCTCTGCATCTTCTAGGTGCCGACCCTGGGTGCCAGCTGTCACCAGGCCTGGCACATGGAACTGCGGTGCCCATGGTGTCACAGGCCTCTGACTGCCGACTGAGGAGTGGTTTTTACTGCAGGTGGCGTTTGTCCCCAGTGAGAACCATCCTCCTGGGCAGGGACAGTTTACTCCTGTCTTGGCCACCTGGCTCAGCGGAGGCCAAGTGGACGGACTGAATGCAGGGTCGTTGGCAGTGGAGTGGAGCCCCGCTGGGGAGGCCCCTCGCCCCTCCGAGAGCAAGGGGACCGTGCTCTGTGACGGTGACAGTCCCCTGCAGCCCGTTGTTCCCTCCATGGAGGCCTGCCCTACTGTTTCTCTGCGCCACACTCGGAGCGTCACCGCTACTGGTTCTTGGGCTTAGCTTTGTGGAATTCTCAGCGGTTCCTTTGCATTCCGAAGGGGGTGACTGCTGCCTGTTCCAGAGTGATTCCACGGGCAGGATACAGTCCTGGCCCAGAGCAAGAATGGCTGCAAGGGCTTTTCCCTGCGGGAAGTCACAGTCACTGTGGGCGCTGTGCGGCCCCAGCTGGGTGGTCAGCTCCACTGGGGCCCAGCCTTCCATTCTGGGCTCGTCGTCCCGAGCCGTCACCCCCCAGGCCGAGTTCACCCGGCACGACCTCCCGACCTGGGAGCTGAGCCTGTGTCACTGTTCTCAGAGACAGCATTTTCCTCGAGGACAAACGTGACACTTCTTTCTCAGACGGCGAGAGCAGCAACTTGCTGAGACGTAGCTGTTGGGTTTCAGTGCATAAGGAGCCATGGCTTTTTGCTTTTTCGTCGTTTCCCCCTTTTTCTGTGTCATGTCTTCATCTCCTTTACTCATGTACGTGCTGTGCTCACTGTTAGTGACCACATTGTGGGGCGTAAGTGTGAGCTCCTTGTGCCTCAGCTGGAAGGGCAGCGCATGCGCCCATAAAGCACGTGGGGGCTGACCGCGGGCACCCAGCGATGGCGCCACGCCACACAGTCTTGGCCGAGCAGGGCTGGCCTTGCCCGGGTGCGGAGCGGTCGCCTCCCGGTGCCCACCTCGCCTGTGAGGGCGTGCGTGCCCACAGTGTGGGCGGTGCCCTCCAGCTCTGTCCTCTGTGTCGTTCGCTGCCGGAGCGCCTCCTATGGGAGAGACACAGCGAAGAGACTTTCCGGCCGCGGGCCCGTGCGCGGACGTGGGGACGCCTCCTTAGGGGACCCCGCTCAGTGGCGGGGTTGCCTCTGCCTTGGCCTTCTTTGTCCCCCACCCCCGCCCCACTGCAGGGGTCAGGGTGGCCATGGGTGTGCAAAGGAGGAAACGAGAAGGGAGGAGCACAGATGGTCGGGGGCCCACTAAGTCACCCTCAGCCTGTGTGACCTTGGGCTCCTCACACAGCCCCTGGCCTCAGGGGCTCCTTTTGGTAGAAAGGCATGTCACCCCTGCCTGGGTCGGGGTGTCCAGCCCTGGAAATGGAAGGACAAAGGAAAGTGCTTCACCGGAAGAGATAGGCTCCCCCCATCTTTGGGCAGCTTACCGGGAACTCGGCCTACCCTGCCAACGTCAGCACAGGTGGTCGGTGCCCGTGGGAAGACAAAGCTCCAGTCCTTCTGGTTTGGTCTGCAGGTGCTGCGTGCACGGGGCACTCTCGTTCAGCAGCACCGAGTCGGCGATTCTGGAAGAAGTGCGGATTTCCTGACCGAGACGCATCTCAGCTGTGCAGTAGACAGACACTGGGACAGCCCAGCACCGTCTTGTCCGCACCCAAGGGGCCACCCCTGACTGGCAGGGCTGTGTCTCAGTCTCGCCCCTTGGGCTGGCAACGCATCCTGTCTACCCAGAAAGCACCCCTGGGACTTGCTGGCTGGGCATCCGTGGACCGTGCACAGAAATCGCGGCATGGCCCGTTGTCTCTTTCCGTGGGGGAGCCTCCTCGCGTGCTGTCCGTGGGCGGGAGGCCGCGTCGCCCCACAGGCGTTCTGCACGCTGCACAGGAGCTGCTGCAGAAAACGCTGGGGAGGCCAGAGAAACGAGCTTCTGTGAGGGGACCCCTTTCCTCGCTTCCCCGTCCTGTTGTTCGTTGCCACATTTCTGCAGAAAAAGGTGGACTTCTATCATTTTACTTTCGCTTTTGTTAACATTGGATCCAGGCATTCAGGGTGAACAGGTGGTTGTACGTCAAGACCAGGGAGTGTGAACCGCGTTCAGGGACAGCACTGCACATTTCCAGTCACAAGGTGGTGACACCATGTGGCCCTCACACCGCAGGATCCCCCGGGCGCAGTTCTGCACTCTGTGCTCTGCGGTCCTCAGCAGAGTCACAGGCAGACACAGCAGTTAAAGTGACCAGGTCATCTCCCCTGAGGTCAGAAGCTGGGGGCCAGCCTCACCCTGGAGGGGAGGCGCCAGGACACCACCGAGCCAGCCGCAGCAGGACAGTCACTGGTGCCCTGGGGACCTTCGAGTCCCCCTCCCGCCGCACAGACAGGACAGGGGAGAGCAGTGAGGCTGTGGGGTGGACTCCACAAGGGCGGGTGTCCACCTCGGTGGCGACGCAGCCCCTTCCGTCATGGCCAGCCGGCCAGCACCACCCGGACGCAGCTGCCACGTCGTCGGCCTAGGGGCAGGCCTGCTGGTCTGGCTGCGGCTTCTCGGAGGGAGCGGCCTGAGGGACTGCCCCACTTCGCGGTCAGAGGGGGCACACAGGGACGCCGACCGACCCCTTGGCTGTGTACACCGGCCCCTGGAGCTGCTGCAGGAGAGGGGGCTTCCTCGGCCACAGAGCTGAAAAAGAGGAAGCGTTTTCCTGTCACTAACTTACCTCCGGGTGACTCGCCCTTTTCTGTGTTCTCCCTGGGCGCCCCGTGGTGGGGCCAGTGACGGGTCGAGCAGGGAAGGCCTGGCTCCCGGAGAAGGAACGCCACCTCATGGAAGCAGACAGAGGGGCCAGAGCCAAGTCCGGTGGCCTCTGAACACCGCCTCGTCCCATCTCGTTCCACGAAGGAACCTTCCAGAACAGAGCTCTCGGCAGGAATGGGCTGTCGTCATGATTTTCAGGCATTTGTTTTATCAGCTTTTACTAATATTTTGTGTGCAAAATGAAAGGTGGAATATCTTCTGTTATTTTTGTTTGACATCAGCCGTAATCAACCATCATTTTTCAAGCATATGTTTCCATTGTGCTTTACGTCGCAGTCTCCTGGCGCTGTCCCGAGTGCTTACCTTAAGGACACCTCGCGGAGGTGGTGCCTGGCCTCCCCCAGCAGCGCGCAGCCAGAGACGCCTCCAGCCCGGCGGGGGCACCGTGGGCTCGCCCGGGCCCTGCCAGCGGTCCGCGTTATTGATGGCAGCGGCAGGTATTGACAGCCTGCGCTGGGGAGGAGAGCGGGAGTTTGATATGACATATTGTGTGTCTCAGCAAGACTCATAAATAATTTTGACAAGTTTTTGTATGCATGGGAAAGTCCTTGATTCAGCCTCCCATAAAAATAAACTTCTATTATGGAATGTATTTGTCAAGTGGCTGCGTGATGGATGGGGCCGCGTGTACCCTTGGCAGCTGGGTGAGTTTTCGATGCGCAGCTTACCGGGGAGGGTTTACGGGCAGCACAGAAATAATTGTTCAGTGTGAAATGCATAATTCCTGGACCTGGGTCTTCATTTTTTATTATAGTTTGTTTCTGTTGCGTCTCTGGCCTCTAAACAAAAGAACTTGCCCTTTTTCTCCTGAGCGCTATTGTTCGTGTGAGGCCGTGTGTTGAACAAGCTGATTCAGCCCAGGCTCTGTGTCAGACTTGGCTGGCACGTGTTCATTGATGGGTAATTCTAGTTTTTTTTCCTTAAGATTTATTTCACAAAATGATAAGCTATTTGGAATATTAACTTTTATTAATGAGATTGAAAACCTTGGACATAGACTGCCTTTTTTTTCCAAGGGTGTCCCGGCCATTTACTCATTTGAACATAATTGTACATCCACACTTCTCCAGAAAACATAATTCTAAACTTAAATTCTTGCCTGTTTATGAACTAAAACTTTTAGTTCTTTTAAAAATCCTTCTGAACTATACTTGGAATGGGCTTCTCCTCAGCTGTACGCACTCTGGTGCAGTCGGGGTCCCTGGCCCCACGGGACACTTTGGCAGAGGGCGCCCCGCTTTGCTGCGATGCTGTCCAGCTGCGCGTAGGGCAACGGCAGGTGGGGCCCGAGAGCACCGCTCACCTCTGACTTGGGAAGGAGCATTTGAAAAAGTGAACAGAGGGTCCACAGGAGTTTTGGCTGTGCACTTGAACCCAATACTGACTTTTTAAAAGAAATCCCGTGACTTGAATCTGTTAAAACGAAGTCTGCAATCCCAGTGCGGGGCGGTGGAGGTCCTGGCTGAGTCCACCGAACAGCAGGGTGGGGTCCAGGGGCCGTGCACCCCCGGTGAGCCGTGTGCCTCCAAGCCGCTGGGCTGGGTCTGCCCCTTCTGCATCCACCGCTGCTCCTCTGCACCGTCTCTCCGCTCCCCTGACAGTGGTTGGCTCGTTCTGTTAGTCTTCTGAGAACAGCGGCTTTCCGCCATGTTAGCCCCCCTGCTATTCTCGTCTGTCCGCTGTTGTTCTCTGTCCAGGTTCTGTGGTGGGAGCACAATGGCTCCTTTCGCTTCTCCACAGGCACAGGCACCAGGGGCTGAGTTTCCCTCGGAGTGATGCCTTGGCTGCACCCCACAAGTTTCAACATTCCAGAACTTGTTAAATCTTTCAGTTCCATATGTTTCCTGATTTCCGTTAAAATTGATCCTTTAATCTCGAGTTGTTTTATAGCACTCTTCCTCTTCCTGATGTTTCTGGTTACTTTATTTTTCTGCTTGTTGTTGATTTGACTGCCCGGTGGTCTGAGAGGTCCGAGACCGCGGTCTGCGGAGCCAGTGCGGGAGGCGGGCATTTTCATGCCTGTCCCACATCAGCGTGCGAGAAACCGCGTGGGCCCCTTTGGGGGGCGTGTGTCCTGTGGGCGTTCCGTTAGACTGGCTTGTCATGTGGTTCCCACCGGCTCCGTCCTTACTGACTTGTCCTCTTACCGAATAGCGAAGTTTTGCACTAAAATTGTGGAACTGTTGATTCCTCCCTTTTTCTTCCCTTTTAGATTTCCGTGCTTGTTATGAGCTGCGATTGTGTTTAGGGTTCACCTACGTTCCTGGTAAACTGAACTTTTACCCAGATACAGTGAGTGGTTTCTGGCGTGTTTTTGCCCCAAGGTCTTCTCTGCCTCCCCGGCTCAGTGTTCTCCTGACGCCTCTTTTCTTTCCAGCTTTCCCCTCGGCAGCTGTCTCGCCAGCCCACCTGTAGCCGGGGCTTTCCTGGCACCCTTAAACTGGTGCAGGTGCTGTTAGTATCGGCACAAGTTCATTAAACTCTGCTGTTTTTTCCTGAATTTCTAGTTCTCCTGTCCTTTCTGGGTTTTTTCCTGCTTTTTTCTGTCCTTTTAGACTTAAAGTTTTTCCCCCTCCATGTTTTCCTTGTGTGCGTTCATTTTTTTGTTCCTTTAGTAGCTACATGGGAAATGTTAACACACACATAACAAAGTGTGGATGCTGGTGGTGCCTGCCTCTGGTGCTGCCCACACGGCACCGACCCTTGGTAGTTTCTGCCCGGCCACCTGTGCTCCCGGTCACTGCTGGTCGCTGGCTTTGTCCATTCTCACAGCAGCGCGTTACGGCTGCATGTGAATGCCGATGTGAGCCGCTGGCACGGGCTCTTGGGGCAGCTGTGAGCTGTGACAGGTGGACTCTCGCACAGCGAGTCTGCTCACAGGGCCTGGGAGCACCTGGGCTGAAGTCCACTTCCACACGCTTCGTGGACCCACCAGGACAAGTGCCATGGGCTTTGAAGGCCCACCAGGGCCAGCAGGCTGGGGGTCCCCGTGTGCGGTGCTCAAGTGATCATTATTTTAACCCTTTGCATTTTGTGGTCTGCTTTTCCTGCCATTTTTTATAGCATTGACTTCGAATCAAAGTGTTTCTTCCAAACACTGAAAAGCAGAACTAAGTTCATGATTGTAGACAGATTGGAAGCAGACCCTCCTCGCGAGCCCAACTGTTGATGTGCCTTGTAGATAGAATCTGACTGGTTCCCAGAACCTCGCGGTCCTGCAAGGACAGAGGAGAGGCCTCACCTTCGCCCCAGGTGGTCGTTCCGCAGTTCCGTTGGGTTCGCCATGCTAATGAAGAGGACGGGGGCATAAACGCCTTGCTGCTTGAGTGGCTTGTTCTGTCTGTTAGAAGAGACCCTGTGTTCACTAAAGATGCTCGCTCGATTCGGTTACCAGGCCCATGGAGGGGGGTTCTGTAACTACAGAAGGGGTGCGTTTGCTGCAGCAGCTCCTGGAAGGGGCCGGCGTGCCTGGAGCTCCTGATTCTGTACGGAGGAGGGTCCCCATACAGAATCAGCTGTGGCCACTGAGTGCGGGCCTCTCCCCCCGGGTGGCCGCTGCGTGTACTTAGCCTGTGACGGAGCGCACGGTCACTTGGCTGTGCCGCAGTCGGGATGCGTGTTTAACGCCTGACTAAGAAGAGAAGCGGATGCAGTGAAATGTGGCCAGTTTGGGGACTGTGTTCCGCATCAGCGCAAGTCAGGGTTCAGGGTACTCTTGTCTTTCTGTCTCGGCAAGGACATGGTGCCTCACAGTGTCCATGCTCACTCCGTGGTGAGCGGGCCTGTTTTCCTCTGTGCTTCTGCTCACGTGGCTCCCCTCCCAGGCTTGCTCACCCCGCCCCAACCCCCCGTGAAGAGCCCCTGAAGGGCTTCGTGCACAAGCAAGAAGCGTGTGGCTTCCTTAGGAGAGGAAGAAAGCCAGTAAAAACATTGGGTGTTCGCTGCGAAGCCCAGGGCACACAGCAGCATCCCCACTCAGGGAGACGGGCATGGGCTGGAGGGGACCAGTGTCCCTGTGGAAGGGAGCAGCACCACCATCTAGACCATCCGTTGGGGGCCACCAGGGTCCCCCCAAAATCCCTGAGGGAACTCTTTCTGAAGTGCATGCGCTTTCTCAGGATAAATTGAGCGAGTGTTCTGCCTCTCTGCTGTTTTTGCGTGTGTCCTGGACTGTGTCCTGGTACAACTGCAGGGGCCTGGCACCCAGGACCTCAGATCAGCCATGTGGGCTCAGCACCTCCACGCACGGGGCCCTGTTTCTAGCTCGAGTTCTTGAGGAAACTGGCTCAGTCCTCAACATTCCTGTTGCCAGAAAGATTTCGGACTGCAAGTCAGATCCTGTAGAAGTGTTTGTTCTCAAAAAGGGAGTCTTGAACTTGGCGATGTCACTGCCTCCAGGTGAGCAGTGGTGCTGATCCAGGCCACCTGGTCCCCGCTCAGTAGGCTGTGAGGGTCCGCCCCGCCTAAAGGAAGCGAGGACGGGGCAGTTTCTCCTTGGGGTGCAGGGGGGAGCACCACGCCCCTTCACAGACGAGCTGAGTCCCCGTCACCGTTTGATGAGGAGGGGGGGGGCAGTTCCAGGTGTGTGGCACCTTTCCTGTCCCTGTGGTGCTCTTTTGTCCGCTCCTGGCTCCTGGCTGACCGTGAGTGCCCTCGTGTTGATTCTTCCGACCTCAGTCAGACCCATGCCCTCTGGACTCCCGAGTCCAGAGGGTCAGCCGTCCTCTCCCGTCTTTTATCTCCCGCAAGTGACTCTGAGTCGGCCTTGAACGGAGCCGCACACACCAGCACACCCTTGACCAAACAGGCCCTTTCTCTCCAGATCAGCGATCCCTCCGATCTCACCACTGTTCTCCTAGAAGTGGTCAGATCCTCATTTCTTTGGACCACTTTTAAACTATCAACCAAAATAAAATATGTGACAAATACACTTTAACGTTTTGAGAGTAAGGGACATGAGCTACTTTGGCTCCATTCAACTTTTTCACTGACATTTTCAGGTACTTTCGCTCTTTTTCTGTAATTCAGGCTGAAAGTAAAACTTGGAAATAACTTACCCTTATTGCTGTGTTTTCTTCCTTTGAAACACATAAGAACAGAACGGGGCCGTGTAGGCGAACCCAAAGTCCGTCTGTGGGTGTGGTGCTGCCGTGCAGCGGCCTCCCCCCACCGGCGAGCTGGAAGGTGCGTGGTGATTTGGCACCCTGCTGCCCGGCTCCCGGAGTGGGGCAGTCCCTCTGCAACGCAGCTGGGCGCCCCCGGGAACAGCAGAGCACCTCCTCTCTCTGGAGGGTGTTCTGGGAGCCCGCCGACGTGAGAGCGCGTGCTGCTGTTCGCCTTGTGCTTGCGTTGTCGTTCAGAGCAACGCGAAGGGAATGCACCTCCTACAGGACTTCCATGTGGTCTGAAGGGATGCGAAAGCACAGACTTTTAAAGCAGAAACGTAAGGCAATAAACACTCTCACTGAAAAATCAATAGTGAAATGAAGGTAACAGTTATTAGTGATTTAATTAAGTCTGCATCACGTGTGGAATTACCCTGGGCAGCCACGGCGTGGATGCTGGCACTTACTTAAATGAACACCCATGCACCATGGAAAACACAGAGACATAACGAGCAATAAAAAATGAAATATTCCAGGGTCTGCGGTCCAGCCTGAATAAATGAGACATGCCGGGACAGGGAAACAAAACAACAGAGTTACCCGAAGAATTATGGGAAGATAATGGAGAGTTTATATGTATTCTCTTTATTGATCATTCACGGAACTGGGAGCTTTTTAGCCAGATTGACACCTGAGTTATTTGCCCGTCTCCAGTGACTGACAGCAGGTAATGGAAAGGCTTTTACCATGAAACAGCCGCGCCGAATATGTCCTAATTTACTACCGCAGCTCCCATCAAAAGTGCCCCGGCGAAAACACCGCTTTATCACCTCAATTACGGGAGTTTCACATTTGGTTTGGGGAGACATGCTTCTCTAGTGTGACAGGCCCCGTGGGTCGCGAGGTTCTGCAGGCGTCGCGGCGCTCGGGCTGGTCGGAGAGAGACGAAACCGAGTCTGTAGTTTTATGCCTTTCAGTGGCATCCACGGGCAAGGAATACTGCAGACCGTACGCTGACCGTACGCTGATAGTCATGTCTGTGTGCGCTTTTAAAAGCTTTTTTGCCCGCTTAAACGTAACAATATGAAAGTGGACAGGAAGTACACTTAAACTATCATAATACAATTATCAACCAATTTGGGGGGGTATGGTTTTGGGTGGTGCCAGAAACGCCACACAGGAACCTGTGAGACCTGCGCATCCGTGAAAGGGACGGTCGCAGCTGTCCTTCTGCTCCCGTGCGCAGAGCCAGGGCGCTGCCCCGGCAGCCGCACCTCCGGCCTTGCCCTGGTTCGCCAGCTTGGAGCCTGGAAGCCCAGCTTCCTCAGTTCCGTGGTTGGGACTCACTCCTAACTTCCTAAAAGTAGTTACCTAGACACACGGTAGAAAGCAGGTGTTATTCTGAACTCACCGAAAGCACTGCGTAGTTTCGGCGCATTTCAAGATTAGGAGCATCGTGACGCTCACCACCAACACCTCTGTCCCCGAGGCTGCCCCTCAGATCCAGGCGTTGCGAACAGCGCCCTGTTGATCTAAACTCCGCACTCGTTTGAGGAGCGACCTTTCTTACATGGCAGGGGTACTGGCATGGGGGATTATTAATGGTCTGCCGTATTAACTTCAACCCGCTCCACCAAGGATGAGTAATTCAGGCTAGAGTATCGGTAAGAAGTAAGGTTCAACCAAGCCTATTATACCTGAGAGTGGTTTTCATCCTATGAGTTTTCTCCTGGTCCAGTTCAATTACGTTTTTGTCTTACGTTTCCAGTTTTCCACAGTAGAATGACATCAACTTTGTTTCATGCTGGTGTTTTTTACCTGGCGCTACTACTGTGAATAACACCTCCATTCTACCAAAGCACGCTGGCGTAGTTGGAGAGAGAGAAGCAGGAGGCTACGTAGACAGCTGCCCTGAAGGCCAAGTGGAAGGATGTCATTGCAGCGCCACTGCAGTCGCTAGGGCCTGGCAGAGCCGCGGGCTCCAGCGCTCCAGCCCCCGGGAGAGTGAAGGGCGGGGAGGGCCCCGCCAGCACGTATTTCTTCTGCGGGTGTTTGTTGAGCAACTGCAGAGCTTCGGGTGCAGAAAAGAAAAGGTCTCGCCCCCTGGAGACCTTGGTAAAGTAACATGCGTTGTCCATCACCCGACTGAGCAAGGGGTACTGACAGGCGTTGGGGAAGGACTTGGCAGCTCACAGGGCACTTTCCAGGTGACACACTCAGTTCAGTGGCTGTAATCACTTCACCCGGAGTCCCGGCACCGCTGGAAGGAAACTCCGTGGTCTCGTGGGAGGCTCCTCAGAGTCGTTCAGAGTTACAGTGCACGTGCCGTGCAGCAGTGTAAGGAGAGCGGGGCGTCTGTGTCCGAGTCCCGCTGTCCGAGCCCCGCGTCGCCCTGCCTCGGAGAAGGGCTGGAGACCTGCCCAGCTGGTCGGGCACTGAGTGCCTGGAAAGCACCGGGCGAGTTTTAAAACTGAAGTGAACAGCTCGGTGAAATGGCTGCCATGAGGTGAACATTAGATCAGGAGGCAAGCGGTAGGTCGGGTAGATTCATCAGAAGCAGAGTCCAGCGTTTGGGGTCGCATACAGTGTCGCGCACACACACACACACATTCTTCCAGAGGACTTGCAAACCAGCGTGGCAGGGACGTACAATTAATATTAGTGAGACGTGTCAGAATGGCAGATAGTCCGTTTAGAGTTTCGCTGGGCGTAGTTCACAAAAATGAAAGTTCCTGCGCTGCAGAGTTAAATGTAACAGTAAAAAATAGGAGTTTATATAGAAATGTAATAGAAAAGAGGTGAAAATCTTGGTGAGAAAATTTTCCCAGAATTTTAGCAAGTATTAGAAATAACAAAGGAACAGAGCGATTTAGCTCCCTGATAAGCTAAATGTTGTATGTCCAAAGTTCCCAAAGTAAAAAGGCAACTAGAAGACTGAGAAAATATCTTTTAGTCAGATGACACGTTAACATTTTATACCGTTTTTTATAAAAAGCTCTGACAGATTAACCGGAAAAAACACTGGGAACGCCAACACGGGTGGGCAGGAACAGTGGGTGGCAGGTGGGAACGGGGGCGGGTGGATCACAGAATAGAAGACAGCGCCCAAACCCTCCCATCCCCCAGGAGAGTCGCCACTGCCACCCTCACACAGGCGCAAGCTGGGGTCTGCAAAGGCAGCGGCGACGCGCCAGTCGGCCGGAGCAGAGCAGAAGCAGCGGGTGCTGGTGTAGCGCCTGAAGGTCACAGTTTCCCTTGTCGCAGAGCGTTCGGAAAATACCTTGATGACGTGAAACGAGCACCTTCCGTGTTTTCCTTTTCCTTCGATGTAAGAAAGTGGCGAGGAGAGAGACGTGAGCAGAGCTGTTTGTTAACAGCCGTGTCGGTGCTGTGGCCCGGGGAACAGGGCGTGTGCGCCTGGCCCCGTCACTCTGGGGGTCACAGCTACTGTGGCTGAGTCCCATGGGCTGGGGGACCACAGCTCGGGAGGCAGACCCGTGTAGATTCTGCACGAGTCGTTCAGTAGCTGCGCGGCCAGGGCAGCAGCCTGACCGCTCTGACCTTGAATGTACTCGTCTGTCAGTTGGGGCCAATATGGAGTGTGCCACCTGAGGTACAGGAGTGAAGTAATACGGGTAAGAGTTAGCACACAGCGTGTGGTGGGCCTTGACTTACTAACTGTGAGTTTGTTATTAAGTACTGTAATTAACAAACATTAATCGACTGTTATGATCAACTGATATGAATTATATTCTTAATTATAATTAATAATGTATGTTGTGTAGCATATATAATTAATAATGTATCCCATAGAATTAATAATTAACGGTAGCACGTTTTCCTAACACCTTGTATAAGTAATCGAGGGCTGAGGCAGCCAAGTCAGCCACTAAACTCTGGGGGTCCTTCAACCTCACCTGTCCCCAGCCGACCCTGCGTCCCTGCCTGGGGCACACCGGGCCCCCATGACCTGGTGATGTGGCAGCACCGGCTCAGCCCCTGCCCCGGGAGGTGCTCCGCTCACCGATGGGCCTGCTGTGTCAGAGCCCTGCACTCGCCTGTGGGCGAAGGTCACTGTCGAACCTGGACCCCGAAAGCTGCTGCCCGGGAGGTGTGAGTTCACGGTTTAGCTGGAAAACAAGGTTTTGTTTGTGGGCTTTGGTGAAAAGGTCACCTTCAACAGGTGAGGCAGTCGGGGAGGGTCCTGTGATTTGGTTGTGCCGTGGCTCCGCTGTGCTGCCCCTCGGACGCCAGAGCTTCGGGCAGGGCACGCAGCCCTCGCCGCCAAGTCCCCACAGGTAAAGTCCCAGTGCCTTCCCTGCACGTGCTCTGATCATCATGACGGACAAGTCACCTGACGGGTGCGGGGAGAAACCTCTTCTCCCCTGCTCTGGGGAGGCGGGGCCCGGGACAGGGGGAGCTCTGAGTCCCGGGATGGCCCCTCCCATTGAGCACTGCTGTTCTGTGGCCCTTGGCCCATCTTCATTTTCAAATCTGCCGTCCTATTCTCATTTTCCTTTTTTACTGAACATTCAGACTTGAAGACTTAGTTTAAAGGGTGATAAATTAAAAACTCTGGATAATGGTGTGTATTTTTAAAGGAATTATCTCAAATAATCTCATCTCACAGCATACACTGTGACAGATGTTTGCGAATCTTGGTTTAAAACTGATTGAAATATGTTAAGAAAACTGAAATCATGTCAGTAGTAAAATTTATTTTACCACGTGCAGATGTAAGACATCAAGTTCTCAGACTGACGGCAGAATTAACAAAAACACCATCTGGTTCAATAATTATCTGAAAATACCCATATTCTTGGATTTGTTTAATATCTCTTAGTTCCCAGCTTTATTTTATCTGGGTTTGCACACCCACCAGACTAGGTTGTGCAAAACGGAACTCTTTCCATCTGATCGTTTTTAAAACTGCGTGTTTGCATGAATAATGAATCTTTGAATTGTTACTAAACAAGCAAATTATTTGCGTATGTGTCACATTGGTTATCAAGTCTGCACATGTGACAGTTTCAACAGCCATCACGCAAAATGCATAGAGCTTGGAACCATATGTTTTTGCTTGACAAAAAGCTAAAACTCAAGATCAATTTTCAATATGGAATGTACAAATTAACACTTTAAAATGCACCACAATATGTACAGCTTGGCAAAACTTGCAGAAATAGCACGTTTCTAGATATTAGCTGATATCTTTGGATTC
Source organism: Sturnira hondurensis (assembly GCF_014824575.4). Classification (NCBI taxonomy): domain Eukaryota; kingdom Metazoa; phylum Chordata; class Mammalia; order Chiroptera; family Phyllostomidae; genus Sturnira; species Sturnira hondurensis. The sequence goes on from NW_028074503.1 coordinate 39,147,425, forward strand.
GACCTTAAGGTATTCAATCATTTTGATTAAAAGACTGATTTCTCATAAAACCACAGTCTGTTGGAGGCGCAAAGCCAATGACATTTGAGCATTCATATATTTTCATAAACTTTGAACAATGTCAGGGAGACACCTCCTCAATCTTGGCCGCAGAGCAGCGGGACGCTCAATCTTGCTTCGGCCCCAGACAGGACATTTGAATATCAGCGCAGTGTTATAAATGTACCGTCCGCAAGGTGCACGCCGTGCGGGTTCAAGGGGCAGGCCATGCGAGGCGGGAACGACCCGCCGGGCGCCCTGGGCCTCTCTCGGCCCTTCCCTTCCCTTCTCTTCTCTCATCTCTGCCCCACCCCCCACCCCCNGCAAAGCCAATGACATTTGAGCATTCATATATTTTCATAAACTTTGAACAATGTCAGGGAGACACCTCCTCAATCTTGGCCGCAGAGCAGCGGGACGCTCAATCTTGCTTCGGCCCCAGACAGGACATTTGAATATCAGCGCAGTGTTATAAATGTACCATCCGCAAGGTGCACGCCGTGCGGGTTCAAGGGGCAGGCCATGCGAGGCGGGAACGACCCGCTGGGCGCCCTGGGCCTCTCTCGGCCCTTCCCTTCCCTTCTCTTCTCTCATCTCTGCCCCACCCCCACCCCACCCCACCCCACCCCCGTGCAGGCATTCGGGGAAGGGTTGTCTTCTCGTTTCATGGAACGAGTCCTTTGAAGGCTGTCTTTGGTGACAAAGGGGCCTTTTAAAAATGGCTTCTCCAGATTCCAAACTCTGCTGTGACCACCCCTCCAAGTGCAGCGTGGACAGGCCTTCAGCAACTTGTCCATCTTCTGAACAAAGTAACTGGTCATCTCACTGCCAAGGTGCCTGGTCCCCTTCGGCCTCCTCAGTGAGGCCGTAGAGAGTGCGGGAGCCCTTCCAGTGCCCCTTCCCGGCCGTGCCGGCCCACGCAGTGTGGCTGCCCACGTGGTAGGAGGGGCTGTGGGCTTCAGGTCCTGACAGGTAGCACAGGGCAGGCATGTTAACACTCTCCACAAATGGCACGACTCTCTCTAGAGCATCCCCCGCACACAGCTAGGGCGGGAGCCGACGGGCCGCGAGGGCAGACGGAATGTGTGACGACATCCTGTGCAGGGAGGAACAGTGAGGGCTCAGTCTGATGACACACAGCAGGGGCTGAAAGTCCTCACCTACACCCCTTCAGCCTCGCTGATGTTCGCACTCGGCGCCCGCCCTACTCCTGCCCTTGGGCGAAGCCTGTGGAGATGCTGATGAGCCCGTGCCAGCCATCAGCATCCCAGGGACTGAACTCCGCCTCCCAAGCCATCGTTCACTGTCTGAGTGTCCCCCGTCAGTAAAGGACGAGGTGCCACATCAGGAAAGACCATGGTTCACCATGTCCGTAACCAGTAACACTGGCCATGGGAGCAGTCGGCCCCTCTGCCAGACCGGGACAGCTGGCTCCTATGACACATTGACCTGAGGTCTTTCAGGGAGGGACATGAGGCCCTGCAGACCCATTTGTGATGATGCAGTTCGGGGTGGGGAACGTTGCTGTGTCTCCCAGGGGACAGGGGTGGTCGCAAGTCTCCGTGACTGGCACATGCATACCTTCAGTCGTGTTTTGAGCGTGGTCACGTCTGGTGACAGAAGCATCCTCCTGTCTCGGGTGATGGTGCTTTGGTGGGGACTGTGCACGGCCCAAGGTGACAGCGGGCCCCCCGCACCGTGTCCGTGCCCTCCTGGAGCCTGCATCCTAGGTCTGAACAAGGGTAACTTAACTGCACAAGGTCACGATCAATGCCGCAGGGATCAGAAGGCCTTGGGCAGGCAGCTGGCGGGCGATGGAGAGCGAGGGGTACTGAACTTGCTCTGCTTTGGGAAGACGGTAGTGAGGGAGAGAGGGAACTGGCACTCCAGGAGGGGGTGCTCCGTGTCGAGGAGGGACTGCTGTGTGGTTGCCTCTGTGACTCGGGCAGTGCGGGGGGACGCGAGCGTGTCTGCCTGTCCGCCTGTCTCCATTCCGCACCTTTGTTTCAGCGCCAGTTTGCTTGTTTCAGCCTGTGGTTGACTGCCATTTCTGTGGCCCAACACATTTTTGTGTGGACTGTTGTCGAGATGTGTGGATGCAGTGAGCGGACACTGCGAATGCGGACACAGAGCTGCAGTTGCAGGAACAAGGGGCCATGTCAGCCTCAGAGCAACGTGCTGCGAATGGGAGTGGGGAGTTTGGACAGAGACCGTCCAGGCCGGGGGGGGGGGGGGGGGGGGGGGTGACGCTGAAGCCCGTCAGGAACCTCCCTGTGAGTGTGAGCTAATGGCACCAGTGGGCACGGGAAGCGTTTCTAAGGACACACATGTCATTCCGTGTCACGGAGAACTGCTCTGGGAGGAACGGTGCCTGTGAGAGCACATGGCCTGCAGGGGGCTGGTTGCAGGCTGTCGAAAGCAAAGGGGTCTGAGCGTGGCCACACCAGCGCGATGGTGTGCCTGGAGTTTGAATGTTGAGGTTGGACATTTAAATATTTTACCCATAAACGTGATCAGATGTATTCGTGGCAGCCACAGCCCTCCACGCCCTACATGAGACTCACTGTTGGTGGGGAGGCCGCCTGTCATTATCACGCATCGTGCTCAGAAGGACGGCGAGTGCCGTATCCCCTCACTCCGCACTGCAGGTCACACCAAGGCCCTTGCAGAGCCCCTCCATCTGCACTGGAGCTGGGGACCATCTGACGACCCAGCGGCTCTGCAGATGCCAGTCATCGGAGGTAGGGATCCTCAGCCTGGCATTTGCAGTGTGTGCCCCATCGCCCTCACCCCTGCAGCCGGGGAGGGTCCCCAGGGAAGTGCTTCAGTTGCACTTACCTGGGCGTGCTCTCTTCTCTGCACACTTGCCGGGGCACACGGCCAGGGTGCGTACGAGGCGCGGTGCAAGCTGTGAGGAGATACAGGCCCCACGCAGGAAATGCACCTGGAAGTGGCCCCTTGAGAGCACGCCCTGTGACGGGGGACCGGAGGCGGCAGGCAGTGCCAGCAGAGCTGCTGGGGGAGCCCAGCCGGGCCGTGCCGCTCGCCCTGGGGAAGCAGACAGCACCTCCCAGCGGCCCCAGGTCCTCTGTCCTCTTGCCTGTCCCCACGACCTTCAACCCCACGCCCGGTGGGGACGGCAGTGCACCCACGCCCACAAAGCCACAGTGGTTTCTCTTCAGCAGTTTGCCGCCGTTAATAAACACTCGTCAACTCCAGGTCTGTCTGGCCCCTAGAATCGTGGGTTTGCTGACCTGGCAGCTGTCGTCCCCTCCCTCACCTGTCAGGACCCGCACCCACGGGCCCCACGCAGCTGCCACAACAGCCCATCACCGATCTCGCCCTTCACCTGTTGGGGGCCAGGTGGGACCCCTTTGTAAAGGAAGTTCACTTTTCTGTGCTGTTAAACAGTCTAATGCTTATCCTTCTTAAAGATCGCTTTAAGTAATGTGAAAACAGTCATTATATTTAGTAATGCAGCCAGTTAATAATGGCAGTGGATTCCAAACTTGTCTGTTTTTTACTCTTGAACTGACTTTTGCATAAACTAATCATAAAATGGTTCTGCACATTTTCTTCTTTACCTATTTTTCATAAAAGAGAAAACATAAAATTTTTTTCAAAGAGTATTGCTAGTCTTTAGAGTGTGGAGAAAATTGATCAAAATATTAATTAGACTTTTGTTTTGCTGGTTTGCATTAGACAGATGGAGTTCTGATCTTTAACGGCACCATGAGTCATGAAACTGCTTGTGTACTAAAATGCCATTATTAACACGACAGTAGTTTTCAGCAGTTGGTAATTATTGGCATAATTAAACATTTATCAAGAAACGAGTATTTATCATTCATTAAACTTTCATTAAAAATTCATCTTAGCACAGGGTAGATTAGCCAGTGATTTTCAAGCGGTAACTTCTCTGCTTCTGGCAGGAACGTAGAACATTCTCCCAAGTAAAGCTGTGCGCAAGGTGATGTTCCAGGGCCTGTGTCGGTGATGGGGTTTCGGAGTCATTTTGTGCCGAGTGCCAGTTACGACCTGAACCAGAGCGAGGGGGTGGGGGCTTGGCGACATTCTTCAGTGTTAGCCGCACTGGGCACGTCCTTATCAGCCTGTCCCACAAAACGTCACCCTTGGCGAAGAAGAGTGACCTGTGAGCAAGCTCCATAGTGCTGTTCCCGTCACTGAAATTCCCCAGACGGGCCCTGCTTGTGCAGCTGAGGACGCGTGCGTCTCCCCGTCGGGGAAGCCAGGAAGGAAGCAGAGCCTAGTTCGGCGGCCCCAGGGGCCGGTCACCTGGCACACACCACCATGTGTGCGAGCTGCGGACCGGCCTCCTGTCTCCCAGAACAGGCAGGAGGGAGCCCCACGGGTGGGGCTCCGTGGGTGGCCGGCTGCACCTCTCTGGGCTGCTTCTCCAGAGCCGCACGGGGTCACCATGCCTCCGTCTTGTTCTAAGGTGGCCATCTTACTGTGTCGTACCTTCAGAGTCTTCACTCAAAACCTTCTCTGACGTGGATGTCCCCACCTGCGAGGTGCACACAGTCACTTTAAGCCTCGCACACACTCCCACGCTGGCGGCCTGTCCAGGACCCGTGCGAGCGGCAGAGTGGCCCCGGGTGGCTGGTGCGCTCAGGGTTCCCCACGAGCCAGGCTCCAGGCTCACTGTATTCCCGGTGGCTTCGTTTTCATTTTCTCCTGGGCAGCAAATTCACTACGTCCTTGCTCTTCTGTCACGAGTGAATTGAACGTGTGCCCACCAGTGCACACAGGAACAGACAGAGCAGTAACCCAGTGGAAAACAAATAGACCCCCATCCTTTTTGGGGATTCGGAGAGGTTTGGAGAGATGGCACTGACGGAGGAGAGGCGGCAGGTGAAAAGAGGCCAGCACAGGGAAGGATCGGGTGGTCATCTCTTCCCACGCCATCTTCGCAGGGTTTGCCGAACCAAGGTGAACAGTAACGATTCGGACAAATGGCGCTAATCACCATAGCTAATCACCCGGCATTGCAGCCGAGACCCAGTTGGATTCCCCGGAACTGGCTTCAGAAGGAGAGAGTTTTCTGTCTCCAGAATTTCCGTCACCGGCTTCCCACAGGCTACATCCTCTGTAAAGAAGCAGAGTGACAAAAAACTGTGCCTGTGTCCCTTCTCCTTTCCCTGAGCCTCCTAGGACTGATCACGTTCAGCTCGACGATTAGTATTTATGGTGAAACAGTATTTNCGCTAATCACCATAGCTAATCACCCGGCATTGCAGCCGGAGACCCAGTTGGATTCCCCGGAACTGGCTTCAGAAGGAGAGAGTTTTCTGTCTCCAGAATTTCCGTCACCGGCTTCCCACAGGCTACATCCTCTGTAAAGAAGCAGAGTGACAAAAAACTGTGCCTGTGTCCCTTCTCCTTTCCCTGAGCCTCCTAGGACTGATCACGTTCAGCTCGACGATTAGTATTTATGGTGAAACAGTATTTTTTGTATCTTCTTCGTATTTATCCAGTGTGATAAGGTGGCAAGAGCACTGATGACTAGTCAAGTCCTGTTTTCGGTAGTCCTCCCGGTCCTCCGAGTTTGGGTCGACCGACTTGGACAGGACGGGGCGTGTCCTGGCGTGGGCCGGGGCTGTGCGCGGGAGCCGGCGCACACCCAGTCACAGGTTAGGCGCACTCTAGGAGCACTCGGCTGCTGTTTCTCAAGGAGCGTGCCGATGTCCTCCTCGATCTCTACCGTGTGTTAGAAGTGGTGAAGTCACTTCAGTAGTGTTCGCTCTGTGTTGGATTGTTAGGGATTTTTAAAAGTAGAATATTAGTTATTTTTAGAGATATAATTTCATTGACTACAAACCCCAAACTCATTTAGTCCTAAATACTTTCAGATGTGTGAACTGGGTGCATTCAGTCATCACTTTGTCCAACACACCTTGGCACCTGGACCCCTGGAGCCCAGGACTCTGGAGGAGGGAGCAGCGTGGAGGCTCGGGGGTCTGTCGCCGCAGGGCAGAGTCACACGGTGGCGGGCGGTCAGCATGCACACGGTGCATTGTCTGTTTGCAGGACCATCGTCTTTGTAGCTGAGGCACTCAGGCATGTGCTGCCTCCGCGCAGTCACAGGCTCTTGATGTCATCAGAGGAAGCAATGTCCAGTGTAGGGGGCGGGCTCCCCACTTGCCACTACTCGGACACTACACCCGCGGCCCTGGGCGGCGCCACAGAACTCAGCCTCTCCTGTAGTTCGTAGTGGGGTCCCGGGGCCCAGCTCCGAGTCCCACCGCTGTGGCTGAGGGGTGGCCACACGCTTTGCACCCCCACTCCTATCCCAATGACACATTCAGTGACATAAAAGAAGACAGTGCTGTTCATTCACAACTTTGGTTCTGATGCCCGAGGTTGCCGCCTGTCCAGCAGATCAGCAGCTTCACCCTGAGCACGGAGGTCCTTCCAGCAGCCCCGATAAAGGGCGGGGGGCGGGGGGGGCGCTGCAAAGGGAGCAGCCTCTTGCCGTCTGCATCGTTTGACTCCAGTGTTTCTGGCCCTCAGATCTGGAATCAAAACAAATAATGGTTTAGCCATATTGACTGAAGCGCAGCGTGGCCAGTGGAATAGATGCCAACAGACTGTATCTCGCTCGACCTGGGCCTTCCATATCTGATCAATAACCAATTTATTACTAATTACATCCAACAAATAGGGCACCTTAGACATTTATTTTCCTCTGGCAGCCAGCAGGCATGGGATAATCTTTCCAGAAACAAGAAGGTCCAAGACTGCTCGGCCCTGCGCCCGAAGCCGCTGCAGGTCACAGCCAGACAGCGCGTCCCGGGGTCGTGCTGCACTGTCTGATCACCAGTGGGCGTCACCTCCCACCCGCCCCTGGAACGTACTGCGCGTGCCAGTTCCCGACCTACTCGGAGGTTCTGTTCGCGGAGCTGCCTTGGGGTAGGGAGAGTGTCACACCAGAACAGGATCCCTAGGTGTTCGTGTCAGGAAGGTTAATGTCCCGCCTGCCCTCCCTCCTGGGTACTGCAGGGGTCACACACAGATTGGGGCAAGTCAATAGACGACAAAGCAAGCAAGCTGAGGCGGCAGGGCTGGGCGGGGTGGGGGGGGGACGGGCAGGCCACAGCATTAGAAGTAGGTGGCTTCTGCTAGTGCCAAAAATAGCGTGCAGCTCTTTTCTCCTAAAGCAGACGCGGCCGTGAGAGGGCCCCACGGCATCTCCGTGGGCGTCTTGCCCTCTGCAGTCTTGGGGCGGCGCCGGGGCAGTGCCGGGGCCCCAGGCCCATTCTGAGTTTCAGCAGGCACTTCTCCACCTCGGCACCTGGCTGACAGCCGCTGGGAGGAAAACACTGCCAACTTCGACTTCTTCATCATGGTGATGCCATGGCAGAGAACAACGCAGACAGAAAATACAGTCACGCTGTGGGGGGGCGGGGGGTCACCCAGCTCCTTGCTGAGCCTGGCGCCCGTGGTGTCTCACCAAAGGGAGTCCATCCCGGCAGTTTGCCAGAGGACACACCTGGGGGACCAGAGCCCCCTCATTCACAGCCAGATGAGGAGAGGGATTTGTCGTCTGTCCCTGGAATTTCTCTGAGCGCTCTGTCCGAACTTCAGAGGAGGGTTGCGTTTGCGACTAAATCCTAACAAATGTTGTTTTAACTAGACTGCAGTGCACGTTATTGACAATGAGTGACTCTTCTTCTCGAAATAACATTGGGGCTTAGGCATGCAATTTACAAAAATGACAAGGAGGGTGGTACTTTCCCCAAGGTGAATGTGGGCTGACTGATTAGCTGGTATTTTAACCCAGATTCTCACAAATCACAGACATGAGAAACCCTGCAATTTATATGTACTTTAGAAGTGAAAGCTTTAATCCCGTGATTCGTGGGAGTAAAGTGGTAATAATTTAAGTACCATATTTTATTTATCCCTCAGACTTGTCAGCTGGTCCCAGAGGTGTCCCTGCTCTTCCGGGGTGGCCGCCTTTGTCCCTTTCGCTGCTTCTTAGGAAGTGAGAGGGGAGTTGCTTGTGTAACCGCGTGGCTTGTCTTTGGCAACGTCAAGCAAAGGCGTCAATCAGTCCATCTGGGCGAAATCACAAGCTGACTCCGGTGCTGCTAAATATTTACACTGTCGCGCACACACAGACGTGCAGATGGAAGGAGGCCTTCATTAGGGGCCTCGGCTCGTCAGTCTGAAGACGGAAATGAGAGCGAAACCTCCCACCGCGGTGCCGGTGCTCCAGAGCAGTCTATATTTAGCCATTCCGAGCAATGAATATCATCGTATTGCCTCGTGTAGCTAAATGGAGGATAAATGTTGTCAGGATGATCCACTGACACCGTAAAGAGATTCCTGCTCAGGGCCTCTGCCATGGCGAGGTTCCGGGACAGCGAGGGTCTGAGGGCTTTCTGGCCCCACCCTTTTTCTTAGTCACACCCTCCCCGCTTTTGGGTAACAGAGTGTTGGTGACAGATTGCAGGGGGATGAAGAGAGAATTGTGTAACCACGAAGGTGACTTGGAGTTGTGGGAGGCGCGACACTAAACGTGCGTGCCGCGGCGCCGTCTCGGCGGTTTGGAGGGCTGCTGCTGCCGAAAACCAAGGTCCGCAGCAGCACTGAAGTTCATTTCCGAGTCTCGGAGCTAATGAAGCCCGTCGACCCCAAGGGCCAGCACTGCTCGCAGGCTAAGCCGCCGTCCGACAGAGCACCCAGGCCGTGCTCGGGCCCAGGCTCCTGGGGTCTCGCGGCCACAGACGGAGCCCCACACAGGGCACACACCGCGAGCACCTGGGGCCAGCGCCCCGGGCAGGGCTGGGCTCCCGTGTCGCCCGGTCACTGGTGACTTGGGAGCCATCCTCAGTGGGGATTTTAACTGATGTCAGAGTTTTAGTTAATTACACTAGATGATTTTTTGAGATTAATAATTAACATCACTCTTTATAACTAAATATCCATAATTAATCAGCAAATCATAACGTGAAGACTAATTAACTTCAAACTCGAATCTTAACAGAAAACCCGTATTACTCTCCAGCGTCATTAATTACCAGAGTAATCAAAGTCATCCCTTGTGGGATGGAACGTGAGGCTCTGTGGGTGCGTCAGCCAAGCTGTGTTCGCACAGAAGAACTTCCAAAGTAACTGCACGTGCATTGCTGACGGCAGACTCACCAGATCATTGCAGCACATTCTCACTGCCACGTGGCACGTGGTCGGTAAGCTGGGACCCAGACAGGGTGGAGCCCCCCAACACCGTGTCCGGTTCTCTCCACGGGAGGCGAACGCAGCGGTTTCTGGTGAGCGGGGGATCTGGCTCAGTGCCCCCAAAACCACGAGGCACCCCGCCCTTGTCCCCTCTGCCTGCCGGAACGCCAGCTTCAAGTCAGGAGGAACAAGCTGGTGCGCACCCGACGGTTTTGCACCAATAAAACCGCGGTCGTCGATTCCTATGTGCTGTAATTACAGAGACGGTGTGGGAAGGAAGAAGTGCCCGGCACAAAGTCGCCGTGGGCATCACGGGGCAAGAGTGGGGGCTGCTCTGGTTTCTGGGGATGGCGGCCCCACGGGGGCCCTGAGAGGTGCCATCAAGGGTTTCTTCGTGGGGGCCGCTCCTTTGCGTGGCAGCTGTGAACGTCCCCGGCCGCTCTGACCACCAGGGACACTCGTAGAGGCGGGGTTGAGACCCGAGGCGGAGAGCCGGGCCCCCGGGCAGTGCCTCGCCTCACAGGTCAGGGTCGGAAACGGCTCCTCGCAGCCCACAGAGGCGCCGAGTATAAAGGTTTCTGTAATTTTGTTGTCAGCTGGTGATGTTCTCCAGTGCTAATTATTTGGAACAATTATGTTTTCTTAATAACAAAGGAAGCAGCAGTGAATTAAACAGGCTCACCTTCAGATCTTGAGGTAACAGTTCAGGTGCCCTTGCCATTGAGGACTAACGTGTTTTGGGCTTTGCGGAGCCCTAATTACGGGCTGTGCTCGTCTGCGGGCTGTCCTGCTCCCTCTCCTGGTAAACCCGCTCCGTGCGCCCCTGGGCACTAGCCGCGCAGGGACTCGTATTTGTGGGGCCCTGGTCTGTGCCGGCCCCTCAGCCCAGCCAGCCCTTCGCGCAGCGTCGTCAGCGCGGTGATTATTAGTGTGCGGTCTGTCGATGGGGACCGCCGGCGTCCAGGCGCGCTCGTCACTCTCCCCACGTGCAGAGGCGTGGGTGCAGGTGCAGTGACAGCGGGGTCTGTGTGACGCATAGCAGCCGTGTGGCAGGGGCTCGGACAGGCCCCCGAGACGGTGGCCCTCCACACTGTTTCTGTGACTCCGCTCGTGTGGTCCTGCATTTACCACTGTCCCACCGTGGGTCTCACTTTTCTCCCTATTTTATCAATACTTGGAAGTTTTGAGTTTTACACGTTATCTCTAACCAGTGTTCAGATGGAGGTGCCAAGGGCCCCCTCCCCCGCCCCCGTAACCCATTGTGAGGTATTTCCTGATGGTTAATTTCAGTCATTGGACGGCGATTTGAGCTGATGCAGGTCACAGTTTCAAAGTCCCAGTCACGAAGCAGAGGCTCAGTTGCACACTATTCCCCAGGGAACATCATTGGATAAATCTGAGTTTCCCACAAGCTGGACCTGCCATGGCCATCCTTGGCCAGCAGTTGAATTTGGTGGGCATGCCGTAAAGGGCGCGGTCACTAGTGTCGGGCCCACCTCCTCTCTCTCTGATCCTTCCAGTGGGGCTGGGCGGCCTCTCACTTCCTGCAACAGTGGCCCTTTCTTGGCACTGTGTCGTCCACTGGCACCTGCTCCCCAAAGCCCACCCGGCCTCTGTCCCTCAGGGGCTCTGGTGAGCCAGGCAGAGTGGCGGCGACCGCGTGGATGCGCCCCGACTCCCAGAGAGGCCTTGAGCACAGCCTCAGGACATGGCCCCGTGGCCCTCTTCAGCATCGGTGCCCAGGTGGGAGGCCGTGGGGGACATCAGGTCCTGGACATGGGTATGGGGAGGAAATAGTCGCGGGAAACAAGGATCTTGTGCAGACTACACGGTTCTGGGTCAGGGCCCCCACTCACCAAGGGGTGGCGGGCTCTTCCCGCCTCCCTTGAGAGTGGACAGGGCTCTCAGCACCCTGTTCCCACACCTGCCTGCCGCTCTCAGCCCAGGGCACAGCTGCAGGTGCCGTGGCAGCGGCAGGGTCAGCGAGCACCGGACTGGGTTCTGGCCACAAGGTAATCAGACCACTGAGTGTTGTAAACCCAGTAAAACGTGGAGCTGCGTTCGTCCGTTTCATGGGCAGCAAACGGCCCCTCTGCCGGTCAGAACAGTGGCTGCCCGCCACGGGGCCTCTCCCCAGACCGCACTGCTGGGGCTGACCCGCGTCCATGCTGCCTCAGCGAAGCAACTGTGCATCCAGCAGGCTTCACTCTTTCTAGGGCACAGCCTTCTAAACTCCCTCACACCTGCAACAGCGGCTCTGACACCGCCCTGCACAGTGCGGCCCCGCGCATGATGCCACCCGCCCTGTCGGTGATGTTGGGTCACAGGGGCGCTGGAGGGTGTTCCCAGCACCAGCGTGGCTTCCCAGGTGGCGGTTCTGGAGGGAGCCAGAGCAGGGTGTTTGCCGGGCCTGATGCTCGCCAGCCTGGGTGCTTGCACGCTGCTCCCAGACTCGAGACGCCGGCTGAGGCCGTGGTGTGAGTTGCTGAGCCCGTGGAGCCAGAGTGGCTCAGCTTCGGGTGCCACCGGGAGCCGCTGGGTCTTGATGTCTGCCCGAAGCCGCCTCAGTGTGGGAGAGAGCGGTGCTGGCAAGCCCTCTCGTGCTGGTGACTGTCCAGGGCGTGTCCCCTTGGCTTGCAGGCAGTGGGCGTGCTGCCTGGCGACAGGCCGGTCACGCATGAGAACACACGTGGAGCACGCCAGGCCCTGCCGTGCCAGCCGTGAAGCACAGCGCCAGCACCATCACCACCACCGCTCTCTTTGCTCCCCGGGCCGCCCGTGCGGCCGTCAGCAGGTGCAGAGTCACGCCCCGACTGAGCTCCCCTCTCTGCGCTGCCTACACGCCCTTGGCCACAGCACTTGGCGCCCCTCATCCTGTCCCTTCTCAGAGACGGGACTTGGCGTGTCGAGCAGGGTGAGCTCACAAGGCTCTGTGCTGACAGGCCGCGGGCCGGGCGTCTGGGCTGTGGGGCTGGCAGGAGTCGGGGCAGGGCGCACCTACATGCGTTGGGCAGCAGGAGCAGACCTACGGCCCGTGTGGGGCTCTGGGTCTGTAAGCCGTTACTTCGTCACATGTTCAATCCTTTTTCATCACCTTCGCAAGGGGTATGTCCCATCCTAACAGTGTTTGCACGCAGTGAGTCAGCCAGTTTAAACCTGGCTGCTTTTAATGTTTCTGAGTCCTGCGCAGACCAGTGGAAGGGAGTCCTAGTTGAAAGCACACGGGCCCAACACGGCACCTGGAGCCACCGCAGCGGTGACGCAGCAGTCAGCCCATTGATTTCTGACCTGAGCCAGACCCTCCCCGTGCAGGGAGCCTGTCACCTGTGTGAGAGTGTGCATGCTGTTCACGCCCAGCAGCGGGGTGCCAGCTGCCCCGCCCACTGAGATAGTTCCCCGACACCCATCACAGATGGTGCATCTGCAGCCGAAAGTACAGTCGGAGGCCTGCAGCTCAGTCTGTCCCCAAGGGAGTCGGCATTGTCGCGGGCCGTGTACTCCACCAGGGGGGGCTGGGGGACACAGGACCATGGGTTTTGGTCCCTGCACCCAGAGCCCTGGGCCTCTCACTGACAGAGCCCGGTGGGAAGCCAGCGTGGCTGCCCCAACAGCGGACAGCCGCTCTGTGTCTCCAGCCGCCCGCACTGTTCCCGCAGCCACTGCCCAGGATGCTCTGGGCACCGTCCAAGTGGACAGTGACAGCTGCTGGCCAACTTCTGTTCTTGGGGGAAACGCTGGTGAGGTGGCCGTTTCAGCATGGGGACGTAAGGCCGAGAGGTGTCTGGGACCCGCGTTGCCATCGCAGCCCCGGGGCTTGGCGTGCAGAGTGTTGCGCGTGGGGCGTGCGCCCTCCCTATGCCGGGTGAGCTTGGGAGGCTTGTCCACCCCCCCCCCGCACCCCAGGGTTTCCGGGAGCCTTTTTGGGGCGATGTGCCAGAGAATTACCATTGTCCACAACCTGAGTACACTGCAGAGCGGTTCTCGTTATTGATTCCGCTGGTCAACCTATTGGTGGCCACTGCTGTAAGAATAATTTATTTCTGGCTTTGAAATTTCTAGAAGGTTATATTTCATTGAATTTTAATTTGTCATTTTTCCTGCTTTTACTTGAGAAACTTATAAGCTTTTGTGACATTAAAATATGATTCTAATTTATTAACATAATCTGTTAATATTGTTTCATTGTAATAGGTGTTAAGTATGATATCTTAGCATTCTTGTTAAAATTATATCTTAAAATTGAAGCTGAGAAAAATGAAGTGTGGCTTAAGAATCACAATGCATGCGCACCCCCAGCTTCTCCACGGAGAATGTTGCTTCCTAGATCTGGTCACACTCGGGGTGCTCCGATTATGACGACCAGCCAGACAGCTTTTTTGAGCCTGGCGCCCTCCCGAAACATGCAGCCTGAAGCACGCGTGGCCGAGGCGTGGCCGAGCCCTCTGCAGATGCGGAGGGCCGTCCGGGGAGCGGTTCGGAAACGGGAAGTCAGGGCCGCAGCACCGGTGGGCGCTTGGCGGGCGTCAGCCGCCTCCCCGGCACGCGTGTTCCGCCACACACATCTCCGTGGCGCCGTCTTTACCTGCTACGCGATGCATGAAATCTGCTCTCGTTTCAGAGCTGCTGGCAACCCTTGCCCCCTTTAGTGGAGACACAATGTGACCTTTCTGTTGTCATCGGCTTTCGTTCTCCGGAAAATTCTATGAATTTTTATTACAAGTTTCTTTTAAGCCAGGCTAAGGCTCCAGCCAATTACCTGACGTGGACGAGATGAAGTTGTTGGAGCGAGCGCTGAGTAAGTTTCACAGCTGGCGCGTCGCGCGGAGGCCAGCCCGTGTCCTGCAATGTCACCTGCCAGGGACTGCCGAGCCCGCTATTGGATAAATACATCATTTTATGGAACATTGATTGTTCTCTAAGCCCAGTGGAGTATTAGGCTCTATGATCAGACCATTTAGATTGTGTGCGGAGCGCAGAAAGCGCCATATTCAGGATGGTGCTAAAAGTGCCATTTGTGTATTTTATAGGTGTCATTACAGGGGAACTTCTCTCTGTAGGCCCTGTTTACTGCAAAATTTTTTAGTCTGTAATGACATTTTTCATTCACAACGTATGCCTTCAAGAGAGGGGGCCCTTGTTTTATTTGTTTCATTCGCATTTACTGCACAAATTCTGTACATTTTAATTAAATGTAAGCTTAACAAAGGCATAAGGTATTTATTCTGTGGGAGAGTGATGACCGGGAGGAGAGCATAGCACCCCCACCCGGAAGCAGGCAGGTACCGGCCCCGCCTGCAGCCTCCCAGGGGCACAGCCACTGGCAGCTGGGCGGTGTGCAGGGGTCTAGCACCCTTTGAGTTTTCTGGCCCTGGAAGCGACCCCCAAGAAAGGACACAGAAGAAGGAACCGAGCTTCCCAGCAAGCTTCGGGAGAAGGCAGCCTCGTCAGCAGTCACTTCCCCCAAAGCCCATTCTCCGCCCTCACAGAACCCCTCCGACTTCCACGGACCTGCAAGGGCGCCATGCACTCTGCGCACCGGAAGGGAGCGTGGCACAGCGGCACGGTGTGCCGGAATTGCCCGAGCAGGCTCGGGCTGCCTCTCACCCACACTCACGCCTCCTGCGCAGAGCCGCACCCTGTCCTGCGGGGGACGGGCCCAAGGGCTGCCTCCAACCCGCCTGACGAGCTGCTGTCACTGCCCAGAGCCCGACACCGCCTTTGAGCCGTGCGACCCACGTGCTCTGAGACGTGCACAGCTGTGCCGCGGGGCAGAGCTCGTGGGCCGAAACCACACCAGTCGGCCACGCACGCCGGTGAGCCTTCCGGTCTGCACACACAGGAACCAGCTCAGATGTGGAAGTCGGCGTGCCCAGTGACTTCCTGGGCCCCGGCTGCCAGAACTGAAGTCACAGCAGAGCCTTGCACTAGTGTAAATGACATGCAGACTCGCACGCGTCAGGACGGAAGGTGCCTCGGTGGGTGAGTCTGACTCGGGCTGTCACACCGCACAGGTGCCGTCTCTCAAAGCGGTGCTGACAGCACCTGCGAAGTTACTAAGTGGCTGAGTCAAACGGTGGGCCGTGCTCATGTTCACGAGCTGTGCTGGACAGCAAGCGTGCTCCGGCGCAGTGGTGATGGCAGCACTGTGACGCTCCCTCACACCATGGTGACACCCGTGTTCAAAGCCATGTTCACCTGTGCCGGTCATGCTGACGGTCTACAAGTGGTGTCGCCCACCTCTGGATCCCAGTAAATGCGGAGAGCGTCCAGAGCAGCCTCGTCACCAGTGCCGGGAGGGGTCGGGCACACCTGGGCCGCAGGTGGCCCTCTGTCCAGTGCAGCACCTCCCCGGAGTTGTCCCGAGCGAGAATGGCATGTGTGTCCCCCCCGTGGCAGTCGTCCCCCCTGCGTTCAATGGGAGGGCAGCGTGCACCCTCGAGTGATAACTGGGGAGGGGTGACGTGAAGGCCACCTCCCTTTCCTCTGGGTCCCTCTTTTTTTCCACACTCGGAGTTAGATCAAAAGTGACCTTGAAATAAAGGAAGTCCAGGGCTGTGGAGGACAGACGAGGCAGAATCCGCGTGGTCAGGCCAGGCGTCGTGAGGCACGCGGACGCCCCCGGCAGGCCGACCCCACGCACGGACGGGGTCGGCAGTGGCTTCCCCTTTCCCAGCTGAGAAGGCAGGTGTGGGGCTCGGGTCGAGCACCTGCCCGGACCCAGCCATGTTTTGTGGGTCCCTGTGCGTTGGCCCGTCTCACGGCCCTGCTGCCCTTGAAACCCCCAGAAGCCATGGGTCCTGTGTTCTTGTGAGGCTGCCGTAGCGGAGCACACAGGTGAGCGCTGACAGTGCCCGGGACGCTCACCTGTTCCCGAGATTCAGGGCGTCCCGGCATCTGGCCTTAGACGTGCGCTGGCGGAAGCGGGCCGGGCCCTGCTGTCCTCCTCTGTGCTCGGAGAGTGACGGAGAAAAAACAGAGTCAGGATCTGTCACCAGTCGGGTGAGCCGTTCATTTCTGGTTCATGGTTTTCAGCTGCTGTTGGCACTCAGTGTCACTCCGTGTCAGTCTCTGGTGCGGCACAGCACTCAGTCCCGTACTGCACAGACTGTCCCCGATGCTCCTGGCACCCACCTGGCACTGCACACGGCGCCCACAGTGCTGCGGCCTTTGTCCCCTGCGCCGCTCCGTGACGGCCCACCTGCAGTTCTCAGTCCCCGCACCGTTTCACCTGCACCCCTCTGGCGGCCACCAGTCTGTTCTCTGAGGGTCGGGTTCTGTTTTGTTTACTCCGTTCATTTGGTCCCACGTGTGAGTGAGATCACAGGGCACTTGTGTCCATCTGACTGGCTCACTGCACTTCGCATGACGTGCTCCAGGTCCCCCCACACATTTGTAAATGACAAGGCTTCGTCATTTTTAAGGCCGAGCAGTGTTCCGTTTTGTGCGTGTGCTGAGGGTTCTTATCCACGCATTCACTGATGGTCCCTTGGGCTGCTTCCGCGTGCAGGCGATTGAAAGTAACGCGGCAGTGGACACAGGGGCGCATGCGTTATTTCAAGTTAGTGTCTCGGGGTTCTTAGGATCTGCTCCCAGTGGTGGAGCCCCTGGGTCACCAGGCAGACTCAGTTTTCATCTTCCAGGACCCTCCACACTCCTTCCCACAGTGGCTGCACCAGTCTGCGCCCCACCAGCAGCGCACGCAGCTCCCCAGGTGTGCTCTGCAGTGGGACCCTGGGATGCTCAGTCACCTGTAAGATGGGGCGGTCTGCTTCTGCCTGGCTGAGGGGCACAGCAGGCCTGGTCCCCCCCCCCATCGTCCACCCAGCCCCGCGCAGCCCCTGCTGGTCTGGGACTCAGTGGCCCCCAAGTGCGCCGGCAGGACCAGCTACTGATGTGGAGTGTCCTGATCGGCCGCACAGGTCTTCTCGAGACCCAAGAGTCTGACTCTGTGGTCCTCCCAAGAGTCACGCTCGAGACAGTCTGCTGAGAGAGAAGAAATGTGAATTGGAACTAATGTGGGTTTAAAAAGTGGATTTACTTACACAGCCCACATTTTCACAAGCTGAAATGACGTGGGTTACTCACCGTGAGTCCCTGCTGCCGGCCCCGTACAGGCCAGTGAGCAGGGGAGGCCGGCCGCCCAGCCCACGGGACCCGACTGCGAACGTGTGAGGAGTGTGTGCGAAGTGGGCCAGGAGTTCGCATCTCTAACTCCCGGCGCGCAGCTCCAAGCCTGGGACCACAGGGTCAGGGCCAGACGGGTCCTCTTGGCCGAGAGCTGAACCCCCGGGCAGCCCCGCTGCGGCCCGTGCGCAGAGCCGGCTGTGATGGGAGACTTTTCTTCGGGGCGGCTCCTATTTTAGGAGTGAGAGCAGTAAATCATCTACCATTCTAAGCCCCTCCCTCTGTGCAGAAGCTTGCCCTTTACAAAACCACCTGCCTTGGAGGGAGTGCAGTGGACTGTTTCGGCCGCACAGTTGCCGGTGAGATGTCGGCCTGGTGGACGTCGTTCCTAGATCATCCTCGTGGAGTCAGGGAGGGGGTGCCGAGAGAACCAGGGAAACTTCGGGAAAATCGAGGGAAACTCAGTAACCGGTTTGGTTACTGAGCACCAGCCTGCGCCTCAGATGACACTGGGCGTGAGGCTGCGTGCCCACTGGACCTCCCCCCGCCGTGGTCTGGCTGTGTGCCTGCCTCACCCTGCGTCTGGCTCTGCCCTGCAGTGTCCGGTCCACCACCCAGAGGACAGCCCGGGCCCGGAGCCGGGAGCCCACCCAGGGCAGGCGGGCAACTTTCCCCAAACCCGGCGGCTGCTTGGTGCGTTGACCCCTCCGCTGTGCTCCCTGACGGGCGGGGCTTTCCCTCGAACACACACACACACACACCAACCCCCCCCTCCCCCCGGTCTCACTGTGGGCAGTGGAAAGGGATCGTCCTTTGGCCGAGCCATGCTGCGTCCCATCTTCCCTTCTCCCCAGGCGGCACGTGTCTGTTAGAGACGACAGCCAGTGTGTGGGGCGGGGGTGACTCCCTCCCAGGGCAGGGCCCTGAGCCCGGTGTCAGGGCGTCAGCGTGGGAGTGCGGAGGGAGCCAGTGCCTGGCACTGCTCTGGTGGCTCTGGATCCAGAGCACCTGTCAGGTGCTTCCCTGCGGGCAGCCACCCTGTGAGCGCGGTGCGGGGGTGCTCAGTCCTGCCTCCGTGGAGGCCGACGGGGCCTGGTGGAAGAATGGTCTTACTGTGAGTCCTGGGCACGTTCTGCTGGCTCTAACCGGCCCTTGTCTCCCACAGGCATTGTGTCGAAGTCCTACGAGTGCCGTCTGAAGGGCCAGGGAGCCACGTTCGTGGAGACCGACAGCCCGTTCACCGCGGCTGCGCTGGCGGAGGAGGCCCCTGTGGCAGACAGGCCCCTGCGGGGTGGCCGGAGGCCGGCAGCGCCCGAGCAGGTCCAGCAGGTCATCATCATCCAGGGCTACGATGGGGACTTCGCCCTGGACGCCTCCGTGGAGGAGACGGCCGCGGCCACGCTGCAGACACTGGCGCTGGCCGGCCAGGTGGCCCGGGTGGTACACATCACGGAAGATGGGCAGGTCATCGCCACGAGCCCCAGCGGGGCGCACATGGGCAGCGGGGCCCCTGAGCCGGTCCTGCCGGACCAGGTAGCAGAGGAGGCCACGCAGGTGGTGGTGGTCGGGGGCTCGATGGAAGGCCCCGGGGCCGAGCCCCTCAGCCCCGGCAGTGCCGTGATGCAGCAGGTGAGCAAGCAGGAGCTCCTGGGCCTCGGCGAGGCTGCTGGGGCCCAGCCTGACGCCGCCTCTGCCTTGGACGCCCTGCTGTGTGCCGTCTCCGAGCTGGGCGGGGCAGAGGGCGGGGCCGGGGCTGGCGACCTGGGCAGAGGCAGCCACAAGGAGGTGCTAGTCCAGCTGCCTGGTCAGGAGGTGTCGCCCCCTGTCCAGCCCGAGGCCGCCGAGATCCACCTGTTCCAGGACGTGCAGGACAGCCCAGCCACGCAGCCCCTGGAGGTGCTGACCCAGGTGGTCCGGCCCTCGGCCCTCGGCACCTCACAGGAGCGGTCCCAGGTGGCCTTCAAGAAGGTGGTGCAGGGCGTCCTCCAGTTCGCTGTGTGTGACGCAGCCGCCCCGCTGGGGAAGGACGGTGTCACGCAAGTCATCGTGAACGAGGAGGGCGCTGTGCACATGCTGGCGCGGGACGGGGCGCAGCTGCTGGTGCAGGAGGCCGCGGCCGCCGGGCCGCACGGGGAGGTCTCACAGATCATCGTCACCGAGGAGCTGGTGCAGGCCATGGTGCGGGGTTCCGCGGGCAGCTTCCCCGAGGGTGCCACCCACTACATCGTGACGGAGCTGCCTGCAGGCGCACAGGAAGAGGCGGCCGTGTACTCCCACACTGTGCTCGAGGCAGCGGCCAGCGCGCAGGGGCTGCTGCAGGCCGGGGCCGCGCTCGGCACCGAGGCCGGGCTACCCGGGGGGCCTGAGCAGCTGACCAGCATGGTCATTTATACCCAGGAGGGCACCCCAGCGGCCACTGTCCTCCAGAGCCAAAGAGACAGCCACGAACTCCAGGAAGCCTGAGGCACGGGGCGGGTGTGAGAGACCCCAGGGCACTGGGCACAGGGATCCTGGGGGACAGCGACAGGGCAGCTCGGAGGGGCACCCGGTGCACCCTGCTCTTGGGATGCTCACAGGGCTGCAGGCGGGACAGGCAGCCAGCAGGGTCCAGCCGGGGCAGATGAGGCCACCCCGCACACCAGCTCTGCCCGGGGTTGGGTCTTTTGTTCGCAGTCTGTCCCCGGTGCTGGGAGGGCCCGACTTTCTGCTCTGCGTCCCTTGCCCACCACACACAGATGCTTTCCCAATTCAGCTCTCGAAGCACCGTGCCTCTGGTGGAACATAAGCGCAGGGTGTCGTGCGGCTTGAGGCGTGTCTGCCCTGGCATTCCGGCATGTGGCGTGCACGTGCTTGCCGTAGGTTTGGTTGGACACTGCAGCTGCAGGCGTCCCATCCTGGCGTGGCCCATCCCCGTCCACGGCCCCCCCCCCGGTCAGAGCGCGCCACCGTGCATCTCCCGAGCAGTTCGCTCCTCCTGGCAGCAGGTGGATCCATAAGCCCTGGTTGCATCCCACTACAAAGAAACTGAGGAGTCCCAAGGCTAAGAAAAGCCTTGAAGTTTATTTTTAATTAAAACGTACCCTGGCTAAGACAGCCCAGTGCTTCTAATTTCGACTTCGTTTCCTACAATGAAGCCTACGTGTGAAGCGTGCAGTCTGGAAAATGCTGTTCACGTCAACGTTTTGCTTTTATGACATGTTTGTTCGTGTCAGTGTCATCTTGCAGGATTGACTTGTCATTTATGTGGGTGAGTGGCTGGTGTGCACCAGTGACACGGGGGACCCGCAGCCCCGCCCCCAGGGCCCGCATCGTGTGTGGTGGGCGGGGGACACAGAGTCAGGTCCCCTGCAGCCGTGGATTGCAAGTTTACGTTCCAACAGTTAGTCTGTGACACAATTGCTCTTCTTTCTTTTCCGAAATTGTAAAATAATCCCTTCCTATGCACAGGTTGTTTTGTTCTGTTCCTCTTTTCTTTGAAATAAAATTACAGCATTAAAAGAGAACGGTGGTGGTGTGTTTCCAGCCGTCGGCCGAGGGGCAGCCGAGGAAACTGAGGAGAGCTCGCCGTGTCTGAGGCGTGGATTCTCCCCCTTCTGCCCGCGGGCAGGTGTGCTGGCTTCGCACACACACCTGTGTGCCCAGCGCGGCGTCCTGAACGGTGGGCACAGGCCCAGGCGGGAGCTGGCGACAGTGACGCACTGGGTTGCGATTAGTACTCGCGAACGGAGGGGGAGAGCAGACTGGAGAGAGGAGGGGAGGCCGTCGGTGCCGTTCTCATTTGGGGAGAAGTGGCCCATAGACCCCCGTCCAAGCGGACAGGGTGGAGGCGGGCTGCAGGGGACCTTGCCTTCACAGCTCGGGCCCTGTCCCCGGAGGCCACTCCCTTCCCACAGCCCCCCCCCCAACCACAAGGCAAAGTGTCAGGTTTGGCACCAGGGTCCCTAATCAGCTGCGTGTGGCTGGTCCACGTCCCATGAAGGTGGCAGGGCCACTCATTCCTCCTCCACGCTGCCCCCTGCTGGCACTGACCATCGTGCTCAAGAAGGGACCTTTACAAAGAGGCGCCCCTCCAGGCCTCATACACGTGCTGGAGAAAGACAAAAAGGGGAGGGGTGTTTTCCAGGGGGAGCATTTCTTCCCGCTGAACCCCGACATCCGCACCCTGCCATGGGCTCGGTGCTAACTCCCCACCCCCACCCCACTGTGCCCAGGCCACACCACTGACCCTTCTGCTCCGTCCATACTGGTGACGCGCTGCCCTGTGCCGCTGAAGACCTACTTAGGATAAGTGTGTCTCAGGTGGCACTTAAGCCCTGTCACACCCGTGCCGCCACAGTGTCAAACTAGCCCCGTGCCGTGCGCATATGGAAAGAGCCTTCGCAGGAAAACACCATGCAGGGATGTGTTGAGGCCCCCAAGGACCGCGAAGGGACCAGTGGGCTCTCTGATCACCGCTGGAGCAGGTTGGTGGTCCCCTCCCTCCTCTCTCGTTCACATCTCTCAGGGCCAAAGGGTCCCCGGGGTCCCAGAAGCAAGATTGCGCACAAAGGTGACGTGCCAGCTTACGGCTGTCCCTGAAGTTTCTGCTGGGGAGTGCAAGAGAGCCTTTTAAGTAACAGACCAAGCGAAGGCTATGGCCCTGGAGGTTGTAATTCTCACAGGCCCCCTGAGTGCCTGGCTCCACCGGGTCCAATGACTGTACCCCAGGGACGTGTAGTGGGCGAGGAGGGCCGGCTACCCTGCCCCGGTCAACCCGAGACTCCAGTTAGCGCTCCCCTTCCACAGCAGACAGGAGCCCATGAGCCTGCATGTGGTGCTGTGTGGCGGAAACTTACTTAGCAAACTGGAAGAAGCTGCGTGTTTCCACTTCTTGGCCTGCCTGACGTTAGCCCCTCGTTGAAGAGAGTGTGCGGCCCACTTAAGCAGCCCCCTCCCGCTCCGTCGTGCTGAAGAACGCCACTCGTTTTCCCTCCAGGGTGACGCCGTTTTACGTGGAGGGGAAATTTAGCTCCGGTGGCAGTTACAGGTTTCGGAAGCACCTTCTAGTCGGGGATGGGTGATTCATTCTCAGCTTCAGCAGGCGATCTCATCTGACGTGCGAGGGGAAAAATTAGCAGCTGTCACCGGGTGACGAGTTAATTTCCTGATCGGCCTGACACTGAAAAGCCACTTGAAGGCATGGCAGGGGCTGGCGGGAAAACCTGGCGTTGCCTCGTGACTGCAGACACGGAGGGGGCGGAGAACCGGGCCGAGGGGGGCGGCAGGCGGGCAGGCGGAGGGCCGTGCGCATCTGGCATGGGGTGGGGTGCTGGCCGGGCCCCGGCCCCCGCTTTCCCACGCCCCACGCCCCGTGCCCCACGTGCGCCGTCAAGGCCAGAGTGCAGCGGGCCTGGCAATCCCACCGGGGAGCGAGAGCAGTTACCATCTTTGGGGCTCAGGCTTTGGATTGCAGGGCGACATGGCGTCACCATGGAAAAGAACCCTGTGAAACAAACATGGGAGGCGGTGGCGGGAGACGGCGGGCCGCCGCCCAGGCACAGGCGGGTGCAGACCGCCCGGCCTCCCACAAACCCCGCTCTGCGGTCTCTCTGTCCTGGGCGATCCATTTCCAGCCCAACAAGTTGGACAAAAACGCTTTTTCTCCTAATACCCAGAAGGCGGAAATTGGAAGCAGAGTGCAAAGCGTAAAACGGACTAGCAGATGTTCCCAGGACTGAGTGGTCTTCAGGGCAGGGTCTGGGTGAAGGAGGTGCCCCTCATGCCACCCGAGGTGCAGGTGGGGCCCCACGTGCTGACACCCGCAGCCTCGGGTGCCCAGCAAAGTGCAGACGGAGCGTCGCACTCATGAGGCGGAGCTGCCGCACCCATCACACAGCCACTGCTGCCGTTCGGGGCTCCGGGTCTGGAGGGAGGGGGCCACGCCGGAGTCTTCATCCGGAGATGTGAGCGGGCAGCAAGGAGCCCCGGTCCTTCAACACTTGGCCCACAGCCCAGCCCCGGGGTCTCGGGTCCCCTCCACGGTGGGTGCCAAGCACATGATGTCACTGCCTTGCCCGGGAGCGGACCACACAGGGGACAGTCACTGGTGAGCGGGGCGTCACCACGGCCCACTCCCCGAATTCAGTGAACTCCACGTCTCTCAGTTGCAGCGTCACTCGCTCTCTCCGTAGCCCTGCACGTGCAGTGCGCTGCAGAATGCAGCGGCCTCCTTCCAGCCGGGCTCCCCGCGTCGTGGGAGACCGTCCCTGCACGGCCCACCCCTCGCCGGGCGCTGTGCTCAGGAGCACGCACGTTACCCTTCCAGGAACTGGTCAAGTAGAGGGAGCTAAACCAAGATGCAGTGGACGTGCTTTTAACGACCACACTGGGTTCTGCTCCCGAGGACCAGCTTCACACAGGGTCCGGGGGCTGCCTGCTGTCCCAGCTCCAGGGAGCCCCCAGTGGCAGGGGCTGTTCCCTCAGCCAGGCGACGGCTGTCCTCACGCAGCGCTGCTCCCCCGCGCTCCAGCCCACCCCCTGAGCCCGCCTGTCCGATCCAGGCCGACTGGGTGTCCCTTCCTGCCCCAGCACGTGACGTCAGGGCAGGCCACGTGGAAGGGGCGGGGGAACGTGAATTCCAGTTCCTCGTCGGCTTTTCTTGTGTCCTTCTCCTTTCTGGTTTTTTGTCACCATTTTCTCAACTGACCGACGCCCTGGCAGGAGGGGCCGGGCCAGTGCCCTGCAAGCCCAGCCTTGCTGGTCAGGCTGTCTCCCTCCTGTGTCCGCCCTGCTCCCTACCTCCCCGGGACACTTCCCTGCGAGGACAGTCCTGAGACCCGCCTCGTGGCAAGCACAGAACCAAGGCCACGTGCAGCTTGTCACACACGTCAGGGTGACTTTCCGGGCTTCTTAAGAACAGGAATCAATGACAGAAGTTTCCTCTTCACCTGCGAGTGTCCCTGTCCCCAGGGGAATGGAGCGCCCTTGTCCAGGTAGGGGTGGTGTTCTCTCCTGTGGACGGGGAGTTCCCTGCCCGGTCCCCTCCAGAAGCCACCAGTGCCCCCTCCTGTTGTGCTGTGGGAGCCCCGGAGGGAGATGGGAGGGGCTGAGACCGAGAGACCGAGGTCGCACAGCCGCACCTCTGAGGCTTCCCGGGAAAGAGGCAGGCACAGTCAGACCGGCCTTCCTCGGAGACAGAGGGCCGGGGACTCCTCCCACGGACACCAGAGCTGAGTGACAGGGCCAGGAAAGTTCAGCAGACCCTTCTTTCCAGAAAATTCCAAAAGCTGCACTTAGAGAATAAGAATCAATGCCTCCGTGAAATAATAACAAATGTTCGTATTCTTAAAAAATAACAATGAGAACACAAGGAAGAACTTAAAAGAAATTAAGCCAAATACAATAGATGCCATTCTTTAAATCCATCAAAGAGTTGGAGGATAAAGTCAAGAAAAGTTTCCAGGAAGCAAGACCAAAAGGCCAAGAAATGGAATATAGGAGTTACAACAAACCAAAAAATACAAAGGTGTCGGCATAGGAGATCCCCAACTGACTAAGAGAAAGTTTGGAAGGAGAAAGTGGGGGAAACAGAAATGAGGAAATTATCAAAGAATCCAAGAAAATTCCCCAGACTGAGGGCTAAGGTTTTCCAGCTCGAAAGGACCCGTCACACACCCAGCAGAATGAACAGGAAGGACCCACTGCGGCCCAGCACTGCCGAGTTTCGGAAACCGGGAAGGGGCGCTGTGAGAGCTTTCACAGGGGAAGATCAAGGAAACCACACGCGGGAAAGCACGCGGCGTCAGACTTCCAAAGTGCCCTGGATGCTAGACATCCGAGAGAGGGTGTCTTCAGACTCCGGAGGGCGCACCTCACTGCCGAGGAGTTCCACGCCCAGCTAAACTGTCCACCAGGCGTCGTCAGAGGCCTGGTGTCCCCCGAGTTGCCTCATGTGCACCCTTCCCGGGGCGGTGTGTGTGTGGGCAGCGGGCACAGGGGGCAGTAAGGAGAGGAGAAGGGAGCGGGCAGACGGCGCGCTGTGATTCATTTGCGTGGAAAACCCGCTAGGAAGGTGTGTGTAGTGTGGGAAGAGGGAGTACCGGCAAACCAAAAAATCTGAGCTGGTGCAAACAGCAAGGTGGTACTTCTGGCCGAAACGGGGAGCCAGAGTGTGAGGCAGATGTCGAGTGACTCGGTTCAGCCGTGTCCGCCGTTTACAGAGTCCCGCGATGCGCTCTGGGAGTGGATTGCGGGAAAGTGGGCTGTGGCCAGGCTGGGCGACCCCACCCTCCCGGCCGAGAGGAGAGAGAGAGTGAGAGGGGGGATGTGAACAGACCAGGTCTCGGTGGGACGCAGGAGTCAATACCCGCCTAGCCCGCAAACCAGCTCCGGCCCGGCTCCCTCCCTGGAGCAGCAACACCGGGAGCAGGAGTGAGGGAGCGGCAGCAACCCCTTGTCTGGGCTGCGGGAGGCCGGGTGTGTGGGTGGGGGCCGGACAGAGCCACCTCCCTGGTGTGAGGAGACCTAGACACCAGCAAGGCCTCTGGGTGGACTCCCTGACAGGAGACGAAAGTCTTCACGTGCCCCCGTGAGTGGAGCAGGGACAGCCTGGGGGTGAGGGGAACTGGCAGCTGAATGCGAGTTCCTCCACCCCGGGGGCCGCCCTTAATAGCTGTAGTTGCCTGAACAATTTTTTAAAAATTCGTAAGTTTGGTGATGATGGCGAAAGTGAATAGCTCTGTGTTTAAAGAGGAGGGAACATCCCTCTTTCCAGAAAGCCAAGCATGTGGCGTGGATTCCTGTTCAGCTTGGGCGCTGGGCCCGGGAGCTCGCTCTGGGCGGAGCCGTCCCCGCTGGCCCTCGGGAGGAGTGGAGGTGCCCCACAGCTCCAGGGAGTTGCCACGGGGCGGGGGTCCAGACAAAGAGTGTGTCGCCCACAGTCCAGGAACAAGAGCGTCCCCTTTCCGAGGTTTCCCACGTGTGTTGGAAACGGTCCCCTGCCCCCGCCCCTGGGAAGCTACTGAGTCGGTTGCTTCAGACGCACGGATGACAGTCCCTCCCAGGGAGCCAAATGGTGATCCTCGTGGTCGTGTTGGTGGTCTGAGCGGAGACTGAACTGCACACTCCCACACACCACGTGCCCACCGTAGTTCACGTCTAAACAGCCAGAAGCCAGCCTGGGCGCTCCGTCTCGGGCGGTCCTGTGAGACAGGAAGGGGTTACTTCCAGGAAGGGAGAACTGCGTGGGACGAATGGCAAGCGTCGTCCATCCCCCCCTGGCGGTCAGCTGCACTCATGCAGAAAAGCAGCCAGCATTTCTCCCCATGTTTTGGGGGGCCAACACCATCGTCGTCTTTTCAGCATTTGAGGGTGGGTGGGCCTTCCCCCTACAGAGCAGCAGGGCTCAGTGTGGACTGACTTCCAAGTGGGCCATCCCTGAAACGGTTCAGCAGCTGGTGGCTGCCCGCTGACCTCCGGGCGCCCCCGAGCTCTGGCCTGGGTTCTGGCCGTGCCCGGGAGACGTGAGGTCAGGCGAGCGGTCCTGTGGGTCACCCCCACCCCCAAGAGGCAGCCAGCTGGCAGAAGCTTCTGCGGGGGCGGTGCGGGTGACAGCCCCAGTGGCAGGAAGGAAGCGATGCTGGTGGCCCAGTGTGGGTGGGGGGTGGCCCCACGCCCTCCCAGGAGGGGCTCTGCTAAGTAGAGGCCTGGCCTCCTAACGGCCTCCCCAGTGTTGTTTGTGGAGCCAGGCCAGCGAATCTGGGGAGCGGGCAGTTTGCTTTCTGTTCTCAGCTCTTCTCTCCCCAGTGACTGCTCCGAGGAGCCAAACTTTCCGAGCTTGGGTGGGCCCTGGGGCGGGGCCGTCAGTGATGCCCCTGTTAGCCTTGAACCTGAAGCCAGGCCTCCCCCGGCCGAGCCCCACGCCTTCAGCATCCTGCTGCTCAGTGGTTCTGACCTTGGAATAAAAACAAAGGGGCATCATTTGGGGGGCCCTTTAACTCCCCAAGTGCAGCCCCACCCACGGACGTCAGTGCTGACAACTCCCTACGGTGACAGCATAAATGACACTGAAAGTTGGGCCTCAGGCTTCCACCCCAGAAACCCGGGTCCCCATGCTGAGACATGGATGTCACCACCGCCAAGGTGTGTCATTGGAGAGGAGCTATCTGGGTCCCCCGGAACTGGTCCTGGGGTTTGGAAAGGGCCTCCGGCTGCAGGGTCCTCAGGTTCCCGAGCGCCCCCGTGGCTGCACTGCGCTCTCCCCCTGCAGAGGGTCCCTGGGGCTCCATCGGTCCCACCAGCTGGGCACCCAGCCCTCCCTGTGCCCGTCCCTGTGAATCACACCTGCCAAGCAGCCTTGGGCAGCATCTCTCCAAGTGTGTCCCCTTGGCCCGGGATTTTGTCATTGCTCTGAAGGTGATCCCCAGAGAAAACCCATTTCTCATGCTGACTCCACACGTGATGCATGCACACGTATGTAAATGCTGATAAAACGGACAGAAAGTTTCACACAACAGCCCTTACCCTTACTGCCACAAGCCAGCCTGATGTGTTCTGTGCCGTCTCGTGTGGGTGTGATCGCTTGTCCCCTCAAGTGAATTCACAGCACACCAGCGAGTCCCAGCCTGCTTTTGGAGGTCACCGCCTCTGGACCGTCGGCATCAGAAGTCCTTGGTGTTTGTTAAAATACAGATGTCTGGGACTCCTCCCACAAGGACCCAGGAATCCGCACTGTGATGCATGTCACAATGGGGGGCCTTCGTTTGTTGGAAAACTGCTGCGTGGGCAGCCCTGGAGCCTTCCCCTGGCAGCCTCCCGGAGCCCCGGGGAGCTTCGTCCGTTGGTAAGTGTCTCCAGACGCCTGCGCTGTGTGATCCCTCTGGGTGACCGTAGCGAAGCCCTTACACGAGCACCCGACGAAGAGTGAGTCAGTGTGAGCCTCAGCCATCGGCATCATCACTGTGGACCACACACGACCTGCTCTGTCTGGGAGCTTCCCCCTCCTGGGAAACGGCGCCACGGTCTCTCAGCGCTGGCAGTGGTGGGCGCAAGGAGCCACCCCACCCTCCCGCCCCTGTCACTGCTGAATGGGGCTCCACAGCCTGGGTGTCCACAGCCACCTTCTCTCCTCCCTCTTGCTTCTACTGCCCCTTCCCCACAGCCCGGGAGCACCCTCCACGCCCAGCGCTTTGGCTCTCACAGGTGCTGGGGGCAGCCCAGCAGCCGGGCCCGCTCAGGGCCTCTGACAAGCTCAACGTCAAGGTCTCAGCCGGGGCCACCATCCCAGAAGGGCTGGCCGAGGCTGGAGGATGCCCTGCCCAGACCCTCGGGCCTGACTTAGGCGGCTGGACGTCCTCATGACAGAGCAGCATCTTCCCCAGACGGTCCCAGAGAGAAGCCGGGAGCAGTCTTCGAAGGCTGGCCTCGCGCGTCCCTCGCTGCCACTTCTGCTCTGTTCTGTCGGGAGCGACTCCCTGCCTCCTCTCAACGGGAGGGGACTTGGCTCCACCGTTGGGAGGGACATCCAGACTTGGTGGACACACCCTAACGCGCCCCCACCCACCAGACTTAGAGTCCCGAGACCTATGCCCGGCACCGGCTGCAGGCATTTTGCCCGGCTCTCAGCAGGCCCAGCTGCGGGCACGGCCCCACCCCTGGCTGCTTGGGGCCTGTGGACTGGTGGCTGGGAGGGTCCCCAGCAGGGCCAGGTCTCCCTCGGCCCTAGTCTCAGCCCCTTGTCCTGGCCCTCTCGTTGGGCCCCTCCTCATTCACCAGTGCCTTGCCTCTCCTGCTGCCCAGCAGCCTGTCCATCCTAGATGGAGCCTAGATGGAGCCTCGTCACATACTGCCCTCCGGGCCCTGCCCTGGGTCACGGTCATCTGGAACCGAGCGACCTGGCAAACTGATGCCCGGAAGCTTCAGCGCCTTTGGTTTCGCCAGAAATCTGGGGGAACGAGCCAGAAAGGCGCTGCATGTCTGACGCAGAGGCAGCCCTGAGGCGACGCTGAGGGTCCCCTCTCCTCCGGCTCAGCAGCACCCGGGGTTACCGCGTCATTTCCACGCCGCCCACAGAACAAGCCTGTGCCGGTTTTCATGTAGTGACTTGAGTGCAAAGCTGTGTATTTTATTTTTTACTCTAAAAATGAATTTCTCTAAATTTTCCAAGAAGTTCTTCGAAAGTTGCTCACACCCACAAAGTGAAAAGGCCATGGCCGGAGAGATGAGTCTGGGGGAGGGAAGCAAGGTCTCTCGTCCTCAAGATGAGCTGAGGGGGACGCACGTTCTTCCCCAGAGGAGCCACGTCTGCGGAGAAGATTCCTGTTTCCTCGAGGATTTTACCCAGAACAGATGAGCAGAACCAGGGCGGCACAGCATTGAGTTTACAGAGCTCCATGCTGCTCTCCTGGGAGATAGCGAGCACACACACCTGTGAGTGTGCCTGCGAGTGCACCCACGAGTGTGCCCGCCCCGCTGCAGGTTCAGATGGCATGCGCACTCGGCGGTCCCCGCGTCACTGGGCTCAGCAGCCGCCTCCCTTTAAGCAGTCTCTGATTTCTCGAGTCTCCGACTAATGCTTCTCCCTGCGCTGACGACCCTAACCTTCCACAAAACGATTTCTCTCGTGTCAGCCTTCGTTTTCCAGCTCGCTCTTTCCTCACACTCCCTTTCTCTCTTGGATTTCCCATTTTTCAAGCCCAGAGCAGACTTCAGTCTGCTGAATTTCAGCCCCTTCTTCCTGTCTTGGATGGCCTATATTACCTATTGCAAAGGTCATTTTAAGTGTAATTCAGCTTAAATTACTTTATTTTCAAATTGCCATTTTTTCTCCCTTCTTCGTCCCTCCCTCGCCCCGCCCGCCCACTCCCACGCTCACCCCCACTGAGTCTCGGCTTTCAAGGACTTCTCCATCCTTAACAGCCCTCCGTGGAGTTGGTGGAGAGTGATTCCTTAGACCGCTGTTTTAAAGGATAGATTTATGTCTTCAGAGCCCAGCCACGCAGGGCTGGGGCGGCGCCTTTCCAGGGTAAGTGGAAACAACCGCAGGAATCCCCCTGCGTGTCTGGAGGACCCCAACCGTGAAGGCACTGCCACGTCCAAGGGTCAGGGCCCGGCTAGACCCCGAACGGGAAGCTGGTCAGTGGCTTTCAGAGCTGACTGGGGCTCATCAGTGGCTTCGACCCACTGGGCCTTGGGGTGTGCATGTGTGTAGGTGTGTGCATTTGTCCACATGTGAGTGTGTGGGGGAGTCTGTGCCCTGTATGTGCAAGTGTGTGTGCGCACACGGTGCATGTATGTGTTCATGTGTACACAGAAATCACGAGTGTGTGTGTGCATATGTGGGGTGTATGTGCATGTATGTCTGTGTGTAAATGTGTGGGGTCTTGCGTGTGTGTGTTGTGAGTGTGTGTGGGAGTCTAGGGGGTCTGGGTGTGTGTGAGTGTGGTGATGTGTGGACGGCGTGGGCGCGTGTCTGCTGGGAATGCAGAGGTCCCCCCAGTAGGCTTCCTGGCTCTGGGGGGTTCTGTCTCTCAGCTCCTGAGACATTACCCACATGCTGGCTCTTTCCAGAAGGTTCTGTGTCCAGCTTCCTCCTGGGTTGGGACAGCTGGCCCAGGACCAGGGAACACCGGTCCCAGGTCAGTCTCCTGTGGGGGGCGGGGCCTACAGGGCCTCTGCAGCTGTGGTGGGCGGGTCACCACTAACTTCACATCAGCTTCTCGAGAGGAAGCAGTGGCCTGGCCCTCGGGGCCCGCGTCCCTGCAGTCCCAGTGTCCGAGGTCATGGTGGCCTCGGCGGGAAGCAGGACCTCCACCGGGGGCTCTGACCTGGCCGCTCCAGGCCTGTGTGGCGGTGGTTCTGGAAGGTTCTCTCAACTCGCCAGGGCCTCCCTGCATCCGTGTGGGCCCCAGGCCCTCTTCCTGTGAGGCCCCCGGGCTGATATCCCTCTGCGTGGAAGGAGGGGTCTGAGTGGTTACATTTAAATGGGGTCCCGAAGTGCTCCCGGTGGGTGGGCTCTGCCTCCCTCCCCCAGCCCCACCTCCCTCCTGGCCTTTTCCAGCCTCAAACAGACCATTGTTATTGACAAATCCGCATATTTTGGCGATCCCATCCCTTAAAGCCAGTAAAAATAATGAAGTCGTTGTGCCAGGCGGCCCCCCCGGGCCGGCCAGGAAGCCTGACCGTGAGTGAGACGACAGGCCAGGGTGTGAGGACGGGGGCTGTCTGTCACCTCAGTGCTGGGCCGCTCGGTGGCAGCAGTGGGCGGCAGCCTTCAGTGACAGCGTGTTCGAGCCCCGACTAATTACTGCCACGTTCCCACCTGGTGTCCCAACAGCGCCGGCCGGCTATCTGGCTGCTGGAGAAGGAGCCGCAGTGCTGTCCATCCCTGGGCGCCCGGCAGCTTGTTTCACTCCGCACTGCCACCAGCAGCCCCGCGTGGGCCTGGCTGTCACGCCACTTCAGCAGGGAGCATGCCCCGGGCACACCAGGCTCCGTCTGCAGCACGGTGCTGCTTTCGTGGGAGGCGACGAAGGAGAGGCTACTTGAGCTTCGCTGTGCGTGGACTCCACGGTGGGGATGTGACCGGCCAGCTCAGGGGCTGGCCAGCTTGCCCCCTGGACCCAGGGCCGGGGACCCGGGAAGGAGCCCCACGGCATCTGCCCACGCCTGCTGTCTTTCTTTTCCACGTGGAGTTTTTAGGGAACTCGGTACAAGGCTGTGCCAGGCCCTGTCCCCCACCTCCCTTCCTGCCTCCTGTGGGGATATCACTGGGGCATGAGCCTCGCAGCCTGTCTCATCTCAGAGAGACTGCCAGCCCTGCCGCCCAGAGCCCCAGGAGACAAGGGGCCAGACATCCGCTCCCCGGTGGCCGGTTTCCCTGGGGCATGGGGGCCACAGGGCCAGCCCCGTTTCCTGCCAGTGCCCTGCCACGCAAGGCTGGCACCACCCTCTTGCACTCAGGTCGCGGTGGCCTCGGGCCCAGGAGGCTGCGGAGTAACCAGGGCACAGCGGGGCAGAGGGCACCTCCTGGCCCTGCCTCTGCCAGAGCCCGGCACTGTGAAGGCTTTTTGTTTCCTCGGATGTTCCGTTGTTTCTGCTACTGCAGCCTCACCATGTTCAGTGTGTGTCCTACACGTGTGCCCTTAGATGCACCATGATGCACATGTGTGTGTCCTACATGTGTGTCCTTAGATGCACCATATTCCATGTGCGTCCTTAGATGCAACATGTTCCATGTGTGCCCTACATGTGTGTTCTCAGATGCACCACTCAGTGTCCTGTACTGTGGGTGTTACTGCAGATGTAGCCATTTTTGTGTTTTCACACTCAGGTTAGTCACTCCCGGGGCGCACGCAGGCACTTGCGTGTTCCTGGTGCAGCCGCGTCCTGAGTGGGACAGTCTGTCAGCTCCAGAACGTGCTCTCTCACTTTCTCGGGGTTTCCACCTGCAAGACCCTGCGTATGAAACCAGCCCCACCCCTTCTTTCCCAATGCGGGTGTCTGCTGTCATCTTGTCCCTCGCCCGCCGGCGCGAGCGGCGCCCCCAGGGGCACCCTACCTCATGGCAGGAGTGAAGCTCGCATCTCCCCCCGCCGTCTGCAAGGGCAGCCCCGGGGTCTCTCCGGGATGGGACCGTTCAGACTGAGCAGGCGTCCTCTGCCCACACAGCCCGACTTGCTGTTCTTCTAAATCATGCGAGCGTGCTCAGTCTTGCCGAGTTGTTCCTTCTGCACCTGCTGAGGTGACCAGGTGGCTCCTCTCTGTCTTCCCGTTGATTTGGGTGGGGAACCTGCCTGGGCACGGTGTGCAGTCCTTGTTGATGGCTCCACTTCACCGGTGTGTTGTTGGGCATCTTTGCGTCTATATTCATAAGGGATTTGGGCCAGTAGATTTTAAAAAAGATTTTACTTATTTTTAGAGAGAGGGAAAGGAAGGGAGAAACAGAGGGGGAGAAACATCAATGTGTGGTTGCCTCCTGCACGCCCCCTACTGGGGACCTGGCCTGCAACCCAGGCATGTGCCTTGACTGGGACTCGAACCAGAGACCCTTTGGTTTACAGGCCCACACTCAGTCCACTGAGCCACAGCAGCCAGGATGAGATTTCCTTTTATAACGGTGTTTTGTCTGAGCTGATATTGGTAATGTCGATCTTAGAGAATGAGCTGGTGCTCGCTCCAATTGTTCTTTTTTGAGGGGAGGGCGGAGTCAGATTTTGAGAGATGTTGGTATTCTTTTAAAAATCCTTGGTAGAAATCACTTACTGAAGCCGATAAGTGCCTGAGCTTTCTGGGCAGGAAGTTTAAAGATTATTAATTCACCCTTTTGACCTCCTGTTTGTGCCCTCGGGTCTCCCGTGTCACTCTCCCGTGTCACTCTCCCGTGTCACTGCGGGCAGCGTCGGTGGCACGTCCCTGGGGTGCGGCCTGCACCCCCTTCATGTGTGGGTTTGGGACGGGCTTGCCAGTGTCCGTGGGGCAGGAGCACAGCAGGGGTTGAGGTTGCACTTCAGCTACAAACCAACCTGGGGGCCACTGACATCACAGCTGTACAGAGGCTTCCAGTCCGTGAACTTGGTCCGTGCCTTCACCTCGGTCCCTCTTTACCACTGTTTCTCTCAAATATACTCCATGCCCGTCGGTGCAAGGGCCTCGCGTGTGCTTTGTTGGATTATTTCTAGATGTTTAATGTCCTGGATACTATGATAAATAGTGTCCTCTTAACATTTTAATTGTGTTTATTGCTGGTACATAGAAATACAGTTGTTTTTTAATGTTCACCTGGTATGTAGAAATCTCTTTTCTCCTTTAATTTTTTTAAATGTTGATTTTTACTCTGTTTCTGTCCCCTGAGGCGGAAGCAGGGTGTTTCCCATAGGCGCTGGCCACTGTGAGGCCCCTGTCCTGCACGGCGTGTGGTCTCGCTTGCTCACCCCTGTCCCTAACCCTCCCCACCCTCTGAGGCCACCGTTTCCATTCTCGTCTCCTGTCTCCCGTCCTCTTCCTGGCTGCTAGTGGGTCTGCAGTTTCTTCACATCCCTCTGGACGTGGAGTCTCCCACTGGGCCAAGCCACGGCTCGGCTTCCTGACCCAGTGGGTCTCTCTCGACCTGCTGACGTTTAGGGCTCTCGTGCTGCCCTGCGGCCGCTGTCTCGGGCGATGGAGCAGACCTGAGCGCACGGGCCTCTCCGGCTCCGCCCATCCGCCAGCCCGTGGGGACGGAGACGGAGAAAGCTCACAGTGTCCCATGTGAGCGGGAGTCCCCAGGGTAAACCTGTGGCCGTGCCCTCCCACGTGTAAATGGGCGCCAAGGTGCTGTTTCTCGGCCCTGGAGCTGGCGTGGCACGGAAGTGGTGCCGGTCCCCCCATGAGTCCCCGCGTGCCGGGGCCACTGACAGGAGCGCAGTAAGTGGCCCTGCACTGTTGGGACGCGCCAGCGCAGCGGCTGTTGCTAACAATCACCTGACCATGCTCAGTGCTCACTCTCGCGTGTCCCGCGCTGGGCGGCGCACACCACAGTGGCCTGAGAGGGGGCTGCACTCGGGTGGGCATCCAGAGTCCATACATCTCGAGATGCAAACGGAAACCCACGTGGCACGTGGACCTCACACAGGGAGGCGAGTGTGAATCCTGGCAGGGGGTGCTGGGGAGAAGGCGGGCCAGGGCCGCAGGGGCGTTTTCCACGTCTGTCTCGTTACAGCGAGTTTCCTTTGATCGTCCCGATCTCGTCCCAAACACCCACTTCAAACACCTTTGAGTTTTTTCATTTCTTACTGGGAGGTCAAGACCGCAGACCCAGAGTCCGCACCCCAGCTGCCTGCCCCACCGTGCGTGCTGCTTGGCTCCTGCGAGGCGGGCCAGCCCCACAGGGCCCCGCTGGGCAGCAGCACGCAGAGGGGACCAGGCAGGGCCGAGAGAGGAGACCAGCGAAGGGGCTGAGGACTCTGAGCCGCGGAGAAAGCAGGTGGGGAGGGCAGGAGCCACAGAAGGAGCCCGGGGCACAGAGGATACCCTCGGCGACACCCATTCCCCGTCGTCCCCGGAGTCGGCCAGGACACCCTCGCTGAGCACCTGACCCGGAACACCCAGACCAGATGTCAGGTTTTCGTATTAAGTTCCACCAAGTCACATTCATTTTATGTCTCATACTTGACATCAAACAAACAGTTATTTTAAAATCGGGTGCATCTCTGCGGATGACATCGCCAACCTTTAAAAAAATGAATGATTTATTTAAAAGGTTGGATGTGTCAGCCGCGCGTCTCAGCCGACGAATGGAAAACCAGACGTGTCTGCAGCCGGCGGGGAGCGGACAGCAGCGGAAGTGGTGCCGATTAAACAAGGATATTTTTCCCCCAAGAAATTAGACAACAGTGTGTAAATGTGACATTACATGGCTGAAATGAAACCGCCCGGACGCGTGCGCCAGCGTCCTCTCAGAGCCGCCCCGGGCGGGCCTCGCTGCCCCAGCCCTTTGTCTGCTTTGACGGCAAAGCGCGTCTTTACCCGTGAACGGGGCCTACAGCTGTGCCCAGCCCTGTGTTCTGCCCTCGGGAACCCAGGGGGCTCGGAGCCCCACCAGCACGAGTGTGCCTTTGATTTCCCTCCCGGGAGCAGCCCACAAACGCCGTGCGCTGCAGCTGGGCTGCTGAGCGTGGGGCCTGCCGCCCTGCTGACGGATGGACAGGCTTCCGTCTGAGTCCTCACTCTCAGACCAGCCCTGAGCCTGGGGTGGGGGGGGACTTCGGGAGGGAACTTGCCTGGGGGGTCATGTCCTGCTCTGCCCATGTCTAGCCCACGTGGCCCTGAGCCGTCCCCCCAGGCCCTCTCCAGCCACCTCTTGTCCTGCCGGGATGAAACAAGAGGTTGGACCCCCAGTGCTCCAGGGCCCCATTTCTGACATCCGATCACTGGATCCCTAACGCCCCTGACTGGGACACGCCCGGCCTGCATGTGTCCCCATGAGGAGTCCGGCTGAGCCAGGGCTGCAGGTGCAGGGAAGGGCTGCAATCCAGGGCAGAGGCATGCCTCGGGACCGCTGGGTGACCGTGGTCACCAGGGTGACCATGACACAGGGTCCCTTGGCCTGTGTGTGGAGTGGGAGGCGCCCTCCAGGGGAAGGTGGGCAGGAAGCCTGGGTGACAGCAGGAGAAGAGAGAGAGCTGGGGCGGCAGACTGGGGACGAGTGTCGCCCAGGAGACAGCTGCAGTGTGGATGGAGGAAGAGGGGGCTCCCCGGGGAGCCCAAGGGAACCTGCCCAGAGGGCAGGTGAAGGGGGGGCAGGGAGGTGGGAGCCCTTCGTGCCTGGCGGGCCAAGGGAGGTGCCAGTCTGCAGAGAGACGGTGCAGAGGGAGATTCTGGCCCTTTGGGGGGTTGCTCCCGGGTCTGGAAGATTCTTTCATTCGACAGAAACCACTCCAGCACAGCCCCTGGGGACCCAGCCTCAGTCCCCAGAGGTGCCTCCCTCCACTGGGGCTCGTGGGGCTGAGAGGCACCCTCACTCGAGGAGCTGGGCCGCAGAACCTCCTTGTCACCTCCCACTGCTGCTGGGTTTCCTGCGTGGCCTGCCTCCGCGTCCCCCTCACGAAAAGGTTTGGAGACTGCCAGGAGAACCCATCGGGAAGTGTTTTGAAAATAAAAATAACATTTACATGCAGGGGACGACCATATTTCCAGGCTAAGGTGTCCCAGCTGTACAGTACGGCCCCAGAGCTGGGGCAGGGCTAGGGGGTTATTGTCGCTAAGGGGAAAAAGCCGCGTGGGCTGCGGGCTAGGTGAGCAGCTCCTGAAGATCTTCCCTCGAAGGCCGCTCGCTCTCGAGTCTGAGATGGGCTCTGTGACCCAGTCTCCACCAGGCCCACGGCACCCTCGCAGGGAGCAGGGTCGGCGCGGGGGTTCGCTCAGCAGCGAGGGGCTCCGTGTCCCGTGTGCAANCCGGCTGCAGAGAGACGGTGCAGAGGGAGGTTCTGGCCCTTTGGGGGGTTGCTCCTGGGTCTGGAAGATTCTTTCATTCGACAGAAACCACTCCAGCACAGCCCCTGGGGACCCAGCCTCAGTCCCCAGAGGTGCCTCCCTCCGCTGGGGCTCGTGGGGCTGAGAGGCACCCTCACTCGAGGAGCTGGGCCGCAGAACCTCCTTGTCACCTCCCACTGCTGCTGGGTTTCCTGTGTGGCCTGCCTCCGCGTCCCCCTCACGAAAAGGTTTGGAGACTGCCAGGAGAACCCATCGGGAAGTGTTTTGAAAATAAAAATAACATTTACATGCAGGGGACGACCATATTTCCAGGCTAAGGTGTCCCAGCTGTACAGTACGGCCCCAGAGCTGGGGCAGGGCTAGGGGGTTATTGTCGCTAAGGGGAAAAAGCCGCGTGGGCTGCGGGCTAGGTGAGCAGCTCCTGAAGATCTTCCCTCGAAGGCCGCTCGCTCTCGAGTCTGAGATGGGCTCTGTGACCCAGTCTCCACCAGGCCCACGGCACCCTCGCAGGGAGCAGGGTCGGCGCGGGGGTTCGCTCAGCAGCGAGGGGCTCCGTGTCCCGTGTGCAAGCATGAAGGTGCACTTGGGGGGTGGGGGGGCATGGCAGGGGGGCGGGGATGGTTCCCTGATTAGACCCCAGAACCTCAGGGTTCACCTTCCCCCGCGTGCTGCCCTCCCGGCCCGGAGGAGAATTCTGGGCTTTCTCAGTCACTGCTTCCTCGGTGACATGTGATGCAGGGTGGGCACTTGGGGAAGTGGCACGTGTGTGCGGCATGCGTCCCTCCAGGGGCTGTGTGGTTAGGTCAGCGTCCCCAAGGTGCACTGCGCTGCCACCCAGCGGCGGGTGGCAGATGGCCGCGTGGCGTGGGTCCTGGGCCCAGGGCTATTCTCCGGGCTCAGGCCCCTCGAGGAGACAGGCCGAGCCAAGGGTCCGTCCGTCTGTCCTGCATGGTTCCGGGAGAGGACCCCGCCTCGCCGGCTCCTGTCTCTCCTGGTGCGGCCAGGGCTGGCACTCGGCGGGTTCTTAACAAACGTCGGAGGAGGGAGGAGCGAGAGGGGACAGGAGGGGACGTCTGGGTGTCGGGGGAGCAGGCCGGAACCCACTGGCGCCCCCAAGACAACCCGAGGAATGCGGCCCTGGGGACAGGCTGGTCTGCGCCGCTGCGTGCACTTGTGTCCTTAACCGCGTCTCCCCTCCGACCCCCGGCTCAGTGCTGGACTCAGTCACCTAAGGAAGGACACGAACGCCCACGCGGCCCGTTTGTCCTCCGCCCTTGGGACGGCCTGGGTGACACGGTGCCCCCTGGGCTCTGCGTCCTGCGAGGGGCAGGTGGGGGCAGGGGCTCTCCTCCCCCGGTGGGGGGCGCTCTCATCGCAGACGCCACTTTGCGAGCCAAGGAGCCCATGTGGCCCCCCCAGTTGCGACGCCTGCAGCTGGAGGCTGACCTTTGCCTCCTGCTCCTCTCCCACCCCCGGACTCAGGAAGCCGCTGCTGTCTTCCCGCCCTCCTGACCCGCCTGCCAGGAGGCGGGCTGGCACCAAGCCTTCCAGGAGCGTCCAGGTTGCCGGCGATCTTGGAGAACCTGTGGTCCTGCAGCCCCGCATGGCTTCATCTTCCATGTTGCTACCTGGAGAATGTTGCAAAATGTAGTCCCAACCTGCTGCCTGTGCGTCTAGAAACACACAAACGAGGGACAGCTGTGCAGAGGGCACAGCCTGTCCCACCCGACAGAAGTGGCCGCCTGCGTGGATCTGCTGCCCTGGGAGGAGGGGGCTCCAGTCCCCCAGTAGGACCCCCAGCAGGGGGGGTGAGCGGGCTGCCGGGTGCTGCTTCCTGGAGTGGCATTCTCCTCCCCAGGCCCACAGCGACGTGGGGAACGTGGACGGGAGTGGTGGCCTGGCACCCGGGGCGGGAGGCAAAGGCCACTCAGGGTCAGGGAGGGGGCCCCGCACGTGGCCAGGACACTTCCAGGGCAGCAGCAGTGGCACCGGGGCTGGTGGCCATGGTGCTCTGTCCCCACACTGACTGCTGTCACCCTCCCTGGCAGGTGCCCCCAGGAGTCTGAGCTGTGCCGGAAGGCACCCTGCTCTGCTGGCTCCTCCCCTTATTGGGGCCACTTTCCTGGAGTGACTGACACTTTCTTTGAAGATGAGGATGGTCCCCCTCCAGTCCCTGGGGGGCGCCCACCACCCGCCTCGCCCCTTCCCGCCCAGATTTACCAGAGCCAAACTGACCGGGGACGGAATCACTGTAACAAAAAGAATAAATATGCCGGCTGAAAAATGGATGATTAATTCAAGCCCTGCCCTCCGTCCCAATAATGAATGACCCAGCATTAGGGAAAGCCAGTTGCTAAATTAAAACGAATGTGGGGAGGTGCCTCCCCAGCCTGGAGCCCAGGTGGGGGTGGCCGTCCCCCCCGCGCCCGCCACCCCGCCCGAGCCCCGATGCCTGACAGCCGACGCCCCCGCGGACAGTGCTGCCAAACCCAGCCGAGACGCCCGCATTAATTAAGTCATTGCTGGACTGTAATTTCCTTGAGAAGTAAAAGATTCTCACACGAGAAAAGGTTACAGAGACCTTTTCTGTGTCAAAATTACCATGCCGCATGAATATTAATGCTCTTAATGAAGACAGCCCTTTTTTCAGCTGGAAGGTTCTGGAGCGAGTGCCAAACCTGCAGCCTCACTCAGCGGGCTCCGGGGTCTCGGGACGTCGGCATCGCCACGCAGGGCACACCCTCCCTGCCTGTCCCAGGTCCCCGAGTGCCCCTCTCGTCTCCGGTTTGGAGGATGGATGGGGCCTGCGTGGAATTTCAGGTGTGACTCGGCACACACCCGGCACCTGCCCTCCACCTCCCATGACAGGGTCTGTGTCCCCTGATTGCCCAGGCACACTGTGAACCCCAGGATGGACGCGACGTCTCCCCGACCCACGGCTCCCGCTTGGAGACCCCGCTGGCCGGTCCCTCCGCCTGCGTGGCCCCCAGAGCACCTGCAGTACCTGGAGGCAGGGCCCGGCCGCAGGCTGGGGCTCTCCCCGAGTTTCTGGTTTGCGGGCTTGGCTGTGCTGCAGTTTTCTCCCAGAAACTACAGCGTGCCCCCCGCACCCCGCGGGCTCGGCACCTGTGCATTTGGGGGCAGCCCCAGGAGGGGTGCTTTGGAGCTCAGGAACACTTTAGCATCTGCAACGAGACCCCAAACGTAAACACTGTTACTAATGATAAGGGAACGTTTGACACAGCGGTTCTGGTTCTTGTCCCCCATTCTTGGGGACCCGCGTTATATGGAAACACTGAAAACCAAACCGCCGGTGGCTCCGCTCCCGAGGGCCGTGACGGCACAGGCTCTGCTGGAGACGCCGGGGTGGGGGGCCACCGGTCGTCCACGAACTGCTCCACGGGATGCTGTGGCCTCAGAGATGTGTCCTGTGAGCCTCAGGCAACATCCAGAGACACTCGTGGGTGCAGGTGGCAAACCCTGGCTGACGAGGGACAAGGGTGTCGAGGCGGCTGCCACTTGCCCTCCCCCAGGAGCCAGGGGACAGTCGCCCATGTGTCTCCTCTCCTCCCTTGTTATCAGTCAGGCGTTCGGGACGTGACAGGGGTGGTGGTGCCCCGGTCCTAGCACCTGGCCTTGCGTGTGCGTGGAAGGTGAGCTGTGATGCACGGCCACCGGCTGCTGTCACCGCCGTCAGATTCACTGCGTGTCCAGGGAGCAGAGATCCACGATGAGGCACAGAGTGCGCGGCCTTACCTGTGGGAGCCTGGCTGGCCGGCCCATCACGGGCACTAGGTCGCACCTGCAGAGCAGGGCAAGAAGCGTCCTCGGTTTTGGCAGAATGACGCCTCTTCTGGAGGGACGTCCATTTGGAAGCAGACTTGCCCTGTGTCCCCGGCTGCCTGATCACAGGGTGGGCACATCAAGCTGTCACCTGGTCGTTGGGAAACCCAGCCCAGCAGGTCCCCGGACTCAAGCACACATCCGGGAGACCACGGGCCACAGTTCTGCCCAGGGAAGCGGCCGCAGGGGCCCAACGTCGCTGGAGGTCGTGTAGAGTCCACTGCCTGCTGTCCTTGGGACACCAGCCAGGGGAAAGTGGCGAAGGCCAGCCCCGTGTCTCCCGCTGTTCTGCAAGAGGGTTTTCCCACCAAACTCCCCAGAGATGTTCCCATTTCCCTGGAAAAGGACGCAGAAGGCTCCGCACGCCAGGCACATCAGGAAGGAGGATGGCGGTGGGACCCAGACATGGCCCCCGGAGGGGGTCAGGGCCTCGGGGTGTGAGGCCTGCTTGGGGCGAGCCCCTCTGGGAAACACCGGTCCTGCTGCAGCGAGGATGGCTCACACACCTCACGGCACTTCTGGCTCCCATCGGGTCTGCCCCTCGTGTGAGACAGAAACACCAACCAGGGATTGGACGCAGGCCCAGAACCTGCAAGGCCCGTGTTCCCGGGGAGCCAGGCTCGCACATCCCAGCAGCAGTGACCTTGGCCCTCGCCCGCAAGGTCGGGTTATGAGTGGTTTGGGGATCTTCCAGCCCTGTCACAACGGCAGAGGTGGCCGATGTACTGCAGACGCCACGGCGGATTTCCTCTCGGAGCACCTATGTCCGGAGCTGTGCATCTCCTGTGGGAAGAGGGGGACCCCCATTCTTCCCTGGATGCCCAGCTGCCCCAGGCGGGGGCGAGCCCAGGTGCCCACAGGTGTGTGAAGGGGTGGAGCTCTCACAGGTCCCCGCTCTGGTGAGCACTCCATGGGCTGTCTGGAGCGGGCGTCTCCCGGGACGCAGGGCCCCCACCTCCACAGAGCCCCCCTCCAGCCTGCAGCCCCTCCTTTCCACCAGGTACTGACGAGACCACACTGCTGTCTGAGTTCAGCAGTGGGGGCGCAGTTTTTGGTGCCGCTTGCACGCACAGAGACCCCCCCCCACAGGCCGATGGAACGTTGCACAAGACCAGTGCTCCCAGAGGTTTGTGCACCGTGGCGATGGCTCAGGTCTTGATTTGTGTCCGTGAAAACAGAAGCATTCTGTTCCCTTCGGTGGCGTCTGGTTTCTGTCCTCCATGCTGACGTTCCCCTGAGAAATGAGTAGGTGGCCATGACCAAACACAGCCCCCCGAAATAGCAGGTACTCAATAAATGCTTGTCAGGTTAAGAGGAAATGAATACTCTGCTGTAGTTACACAAAAATAATGAACCAGCGGCTGGAGACGCAGCCCAGCTTGGGGGGGCATCACCGCTGTCCATTTGCAGGGGGATTCTTGC
Source organism: Sturnira hondurensis (assembly GCF_014824575.4). Classification (NCBI taxonomy): domain Eukaryota; kingdom Metazoa; phylum Chordata; class Mammalia; order Chiroptera; family Phyllostomidae; genus Sturnira; species Sturnira hondurensis. Next base: position 39,190,004 of record NW_028074503.1, read on the forward strand.
CCACCCCTGTGGGATTGATCCCCGCCTTCGCTGCCCTCGGTGCAGAGCACCAGTCAGTGCACACGGGTGCTGGGCACCGCACTCCTGGATTTCAGGGACCCAGTGTCTCTGGACAGTGGCCTTGGAAGCTCCTGCAGAGGGGCTGTGTCTGCCCCCCGCCCCCAGCAAGGGCCCTGGCTGGCCGATCCCCTGGACGGGCCGGGTGTCCACACAGCCCCGCTCCGGAATCGCACCTCACGCATGTGCGGACTGGTGCAGCGCACGGTTCGACCACCACACACTCTACCTGAACTGTGCGCGCTCTGCAGGGCGGACCCACTGACATTTACACACCACTTGAACTTTGCTTACGTGGCCAGCACAGCCCTGCCAAAGTGTGGCTTCCAAGTAATTTACACTCTGTCTCAGAATCGTCTGCACTTCGATGCCGTCACACCTCACGGCCTCCGAGGTGTGTGGCTCCTCGTAACGGGGACTGTGGGATGTGTTATTCTCAGGTGATGCTACGGCAGTCCACAATTCTCGGGGAGAGAAACAAAACCCACAAAACATTTCTACCTAATGTTCCCCGTTTAGAGGTAGAAACTAAATACTATCCGCTTGCTCGAGAGAGACCCCCAGAGGGTCTCTGCATCATCAAGGCAGCCGAGGGGGCTTCCTTCTGGCCGCACCCAGAGCCCAAGCCGCAGAGGCAGTGTCTTCCTCAGTGGCCCAGGTCCTTGGGGAGTCGCCCAGGCTGCCCGCCTCCGGCCTGAGGAACGACCGTGCTGGCTCGAACGGGTAGCTCCTGCTGTCCTCGGGCTCCGGGCCTGCTTCCGGGACTGACTCGGTCTTTTCCTTCAGGTCCCCAGGGGCCCACATGCCCACAGGCTGTGGGGTAAACACGCACACACCCCTGCTCATCCCCACACCCCCAAGAATGGTGGGTGGGGCCTGCCACCCAGGCCTAGCAGGAGGTGTTGGGTCCTGGCCAGGGGCCAGGTGGGCTCCATCACAGTGACTCAGTGGTGACGTGGGGCCACAAGAGCAGCCACAGAAAATACTAGACTCAGCGGTGTCAAAGCTGGAAGTGTGTCCGATCAGGAACAAGATAGGGGTGCCCCCTACCACCCCGCTAAGGGCAGGGGCACCAGGAAGGAAGAAGCAGACGGGTGAGTCTGCGGGGGACATGCTCTCCCCTGTGGACACCTCCGGACTCCGTGCGGAGCTGTCAGAACCACTCAGTGGGGACACTGCGCTGCAGGACAGAGGACCAACACGCAAGTGCCAGTGGTGTTTCCATGTGCTCACTCTTGAAGAATGAGACCAAGAAACACTCCCACTCACAAGAAAGAAGAGAAAGGCCGGTGATGCCTGAGTGAGGGGGAGAGGCACCTGGCGCTGCCCAAACCCTCCAGGGCCACCCCCATGCAGGCGGCCCCCTCCCACCCTCACTGCCTTCGCCTGCGACTGTCCTCACTGCGGGAGCTCAGGTGTGGTCTCTGGCGTGGACGCAGCCACGCCGCTCAGGGTTGAGTAGATGGAAAAAGAGCAGAGGATGTCTCATCAGCCCGCGAATCCAAATTTCAACGGTCACTGACCAAGGCTCCATCTGCTGACACCTCTGTGGACCGAGAGCTGGCGAAGATTCCCTCGCAGCATCTTCCCTGGTTGCCGTACTTAGGAAGTCTGTCCAGAAAAAGTCCAGCCATCGTTAATATAACGAGAACAGTTTGCACAACATCCATGTAACCTGGCAGCCAAGGAGAGTGGACTGGGATGCACATGAGTGAACGATGACTACCTCACTGTGCCAGTCAGTGGGGGTGGTAGACACTGTTGAGTGAGTGTGTGTACTGTGCACCACTACGTGTACTGTGTACATGTCAAAATGACCGAGTGAGCAGAGAAATGAATATGCATCAAATTTTACTTGAAATTCCAACATTCCTCCATGGAAACTATTTGGATGAATCAGAAGGCACAGCAACGGGCATCTGGTGACTGGCAGCTTCATCACAGCCACACGCCTGCTCATGCACCATGTCTCATGCAGTGTTTTGGTGAAACATCGAATCACCCAGGTGACTCATCCCCCCTGCAGCCCATATTTGGGGCCCTGGGACTTCTGGCTTTTCCCAAAACTAGGATCACATTTGAAAGGGAAGAGATTTCAGACCATAGATGAGATTTAGGAAAATAGGACGGGGCAGCTGATGGCGATTGGGAAAACTGTGCGAGGTCCCAAGGTGCCCACTTCGAAGAGAACTGAGGTGTCATTGTCCTGTGTACAGTGTTTCTTTCTTGTGTCTTCTCCAACAGACGTCTCTACTTTTCACGTGCCGTGGCTGGACCCCTTCCGCACAGCCCTCAGATCTCTCCCCATGTGTCTTGTTGATATCCCTGGATCGGATCGGTTTCCCGGGGTGTGAACGGGAGTTGCCTGGTTCCGTGGTTTTCAAACACCGCCCACACCTGCAGGGCCCTTTCTTTGTGGGAAAGGTTGTTTGGCACGTTGGTTGGGCGGGGCCCCTGTGATGGGCCCCCTAAACCGGGCATCTGAGACCACAGACACCTTCTCTTTCAACTTTTGGGGGCCAAGGGTCTGAGGTGGGCGTGTGGGCAGGGCTGGTGCCCGTTTCACAGGGCTGCTGGGTTGGCACGAAAACGCCACTTTCTGGACAAAGGAAAATCAGAGAAGGCCGTTGAGGCGCTGAAGCGGTTCAGGTCCTTTAACGGGAGCACTTCCGGGGCCCAGTGCCCGCCCCTCCCCGCGGAGACAGGACGCTGCTCTGATCAGAACTGGCAACAAGCAGGTGTTTGTTGAGTCGGACGGAGGCTGGGCCGTCTGGGAGCCCGGGATAGCTCTGCTCCCGGGCTCCTGGGGCACAGTCCCTCAGGACAGAAAGGGCCCTGGACCCTGGCCTGGAGGGGCCCTCCTTGGTGGCCAGGCCCAGGGAAAAGTCCTGCCCTTCCACCTGGACAGACAGATGGACACTGCAAGGCTGGGTAAGTGCTGGGAACGCTGAGACAGGGCTGTCGGGGCCAGGGAGGCAGCACCCCGGGCAGAGGACCCCGTGGAGGTCGTGGGCCCCGCCTCAAAGTGCAGAGAGGAGAGCGGCACCCTGGGAAGGCCCTTGATGTGGGCAGGGAGCACGCCCCCCTGGGGGTCCGAAGAGGGGGGCCATGCGGCGTCTGGGAGTGCAGTGGCCTGGGGGACAGACTGTCCAGCGCTGACACATGGTGCTGGGGCTTCCTTGGGCATCAGGGGAGCCTTTTTCCAGGGGAGCAGCCCAGGCAGCCCCGCACCCCACACTGGGGAGTAAGAGCTGAAGACCCCCGTCCAGGTCTGTGCTCCCAGGGGACAGATGTCTGGTGGGCTGGGAGGTGCCAGCAGGGGATGGTGGCTTCCAGAGCCTTTGCCCACATCAGTGGGGGCCTCATTCTGGGTGGTGGGGACACAGGTGCAGGGGACCAGGTGGGCAGCGGGGACTCTATCCCAGTGCAGGTGCAGGGGGCCCTTTCTGACCCTGGGAGAAAGAGGGGGGCTGGGAGAAAGAAGAGGCTGCTCCCTTTGCCCCATGCTTGCCATGGGGTTAACATGGGGGAGGGAATGCTTGGGATTCTGGGTGCCCCCACCACCCACACGGGAGAAAAGAGACCCAAGAGATGGCCTGGGCTGCCAGGTTCTGCTCCTGGTACTGGGCATGCACTGGTGGGTCCAGCAGCGTGTCCGTGTGTGTGCTTGGTGTGTGCGTGCACACTTGAGTTTGCATGTGTGCATATGTGCACAGGTATCCATGCACCTGTGTATGCGTCTTTGTGTGTGCATGTCTGTGTGCAGTCGTGCATGTGTGTCTGTGCATGCACGTGTGCATAGCTTGTGTGTGTGCACACATGAGTAGGGGTGTGTGCATGTGTAAATGCATGTGTGTATGCACATGTGTGGGCATGTGAGTGTCTATGTATGCACAGGTGCGTGCACACATGAGTGGTGTGCACACATGTGGTATGTGCCACACATGTGCGCTCGCGCGTGTGTGCATGCATACACATGCGTGCGCGCACACCCTCCACAAAGGAGCACTAGCACACTTGGCCTCTTCCCCCCGAAGAGCCAGGAGGCCCTTGGCTGGCATGATGCTCCTGCTGGGGGTGAGAGGCTGACACCTGCTCTGCTCGCCCAGGGAGGGGAGCCAGCCCAGCGCACCCCGAACACGGGGGCTCTGGGGAGGTGGGCACCGTGCTCAGAGGCATCTCCACTCAGCGGGCTCCTTGAGCTCCCTGAGCTCCTGGTTCAGGCCGTTTGGCTGTGCACCCCACGGCCTTTGGTCCCCACGGCCCAGGGTCACCGTGGCCCCACCTGCTCGGCTTCAGGGAGCCGCTTCCTGTTGCTCACGCAGCAACCCAGCGAGAACAAGCGGAGGAAACTGCAGGAACAGGAAGATGATGGATTTCGGCCGTTCTGTTGGTGTTGCGTTTCCGAGTGAGCATTGAAATTCCTCCCTGGGAAGCGCGGAGCCGCGGGGGAACAAAGCCCCGGATCGGCCGTCCTCTCCTGCATCCGTGTGCTGCGCGGTGCTCTGGCGGGAGCGGGAACCGGTCCAAAACACATCTAGGTTTCATTTTAGAAACGGCAGAAATGCCCTACTGTGTAGGTTCCTGCTTCCCTCTAGAAGAAAAAAAGGAAAAAAACCACGATGCTGTTTTAAGCTGCCGCAGTGAAAAAAAAAACATGTGAAATATGTGATGTGGTGTTTTTACCAACTGTCTAAATAAAGGTTTAGTGAGTCACTGTGGAAAACAGAAGATCGTTCTGTATTTTAAGAGCTGCAGTTTAAGAGGTTTTTTTTTTTTTAATGCAAAAGCTTCCCTTAGGTCTGTAACTTAAACATTGCCCATCTGCTCCAGCCTCCCGGGCCTGGATTTACAGCAAATCCGAGATTTCGTTTCTCAGAAAACGCAGCCTCCGGCAGGTGGAGGCAGGCAGGCTCTCATTTGCCTTCAGGGGGAGGCTTCCGAGTCCGGAGCGGAGCCCCGAGGGCTGCAGGACGGGGGGGGGGCATCCTGCTGGGGGTCTGAACCCAAAGTGCGGGAGGGCACAGCACGTCACTCCAGAGTGCCCCTCCCCCCGTGACCTGGTGTTCGCACCCGGGGTCTGGGGAGACCTGGCGGGCCTCTCGCTCCCCAGGGAGCGCTGCCCATCACCTCGGCCGCGAACACCTCCCGCCAGGAGGCAGAGCTGTCCCTGTCCTCCTGGACCTTCCAAGAAAACCCTCCCTTTCTCTTCCCATCCAGGCCCCGGCTCCAAAGGCTCCTGTCGAAACGTCGCTGATTAAAGTTGCACCCAAGAGCTGCAGAGGCCCACGGAGGTCCGGCAGCTCCCCGCTCGGCTGCCTGTCTCAGGGTTCCCCTTCGTAAACACGGCCCCACAAACGTTCCCACCACACCCACAGAAGCACTGAACGCACTCTTGCAGCCAGGGTCTCTCAGCCGCGGTGATCCCAGCTTTAGGCGGAGGCCCTGGAAGGAGGAGGAGCCACCTGGGAGGCTGCCAGGCGTGGCGCGGAGCGGATTGGCCGAGCCAGAGGCAGGGGCAGGCTGTATGGGGCCGCACAGCCAGCCAGGAGTTCGCCGCCCTGCAGGCAGGGTGGTCGGGGCAGCCGCGATTGGAGACCCTTCGAGGCGCGCCTCCTCATGAGAGTGCAGGTTGCACGCAGTAAAGAGAAAAATGCTGGATTTTACAGGAAAATAATATTCATAAATCTCCCGCAGTGAATTACAGTATAACTCAGAGCTGTCTTGGTGTTTCTGCTGCAACGGATTCAATTCTGTTTCCAGCGTAGAAACGACAAGCAAGAGACGCAGAGTGGAAACCCCCACCCCCTTTCACTCAGCAAGTGTTTATGGCCAGTCTGCAGCTGGGCCCGGATCACCTTCAGAAGCAGCCCTGTGCCCCGCTGTTCCTGGGGCGGGGGGCGGGGGGGGGCGCGGTGTGCCCTCTTGCAAGCACAGCTCCACACGTGTCCCCATGCTGGGGCACCTCGTCCTGGGATATGAGCAGGGACCCTCCCACAGGCTCCCCGAGGGAGGTGGTCCCAAAGAAGCCTGCTCTGCGTGGCCTGGCCCAGGAGAGCACAGCGGGACCCGTTTTCTGCCGTGATGTCATGGGTCGGTGGCTTGTTTTCAAAGGGGAGGGGGCCGTTTTCATATTTTAGACATCTGCGGTGATATTGAGACGCTGATCTGCTGTCTGCTTTACTGCCCCCGGAAGGCTTCGTTTTCTCCGAAAGAGCCCAGCGCTGCCCCGTAGCGGAGGCCCGGCCTCTGAGGCTCCCTCGGCAGGGGCATGTGNTATGAGCAGGGCCCCTCCCACAGGCTCCCCGACGGAGGTGGTCCCAAAGAAGCCCGCTCTGCGTGGCCTGGCCCAGGAGAGCACAGCGGGACCCGTTTTCTGCCGTGATGTCATGGGTCAGTGGCTTGTTTTCAAAGGGGAGGGGGCCGTTTTCATATTTTAGACATCTGCGGTGATATTGAGACGCTGATCTGCTGTCTGCTTTACTGCCCCCGGAAGGCTTCGTTTTCTCCGAAAGAGCCCAGCGCTGCCCCGTAGCGGAGGCCCGGCCTCTGAGGCTCCCTCGGCAGGGGCATGTGGAGCCCAGCCTGGGCTGCGGAGGCTGACACACGCTCGGTAGTGTGGCTGGGCCTGGACGTCCCCCGATGAGCTGGGGAGGTGGCCCTGTGGCTCCCAAGGTCACAGCCCCTGGACAGTGTGCGGCCACACAGCCACCCTCTCCTGGCTGCTCTGGCCCCTCCCTGAGAGAGGGGTCAGCACACCATCGGGCGCTGGGTGTTGGAGCGCCTTGCACTGCAGGTACGTGCCACTGGGCACCTTGCCAGTGAGTGCGATGGTGATGTGCAGGTTACCGGCCCCCTAGACGCGGGACTCCGGCCACAGGCCTGTGTGCTGCCCAAGGACTGTCCCCAGGGCCCAAGCACGGACGGCCGTCCTGCCAGATCTGCGCCCACGCTCCCGACTCCATACCCCGCCGCCCTGCCCCTGTCTGTCCACGGTCTTCCTCGGTGACAACACGGGCCTCTCTCTCCACCCTCCCCAGCCAAAGCCAGAAAACTCCTATTTGGTTGGCAATTGCTTAATGGAAAGAGGACCCAATAAATATTTTGGCATTTGGGGGAGGAGATGGGGGAAGCTTTGGATTTAAACCTTACCTGTTAGGTTTCCCTCCTGTTTGAGCTTCTCCAGTTAGGTTGCAAAACCACTTAAAACCTATGGTCACTCTGGAAATGACACTCCAGCTACTGAAGGGAGAGGCGAGGTTCAAGGGCGAAGTCACACGCGTGCACACACACGGTGCACACTGGAGGCGTGCAGCTGAATGTAGATTGAAGAGATTTTCTGACCGACGTCAGGCGTGATGAAGGGAAGGCGCGCGGCCCTCTGTGGAAGTACGCCATTAATAATTAAGCCCCACGATCATTACCCCAGGATATTATTTCTTAAATATCTCTTGCAAAGGCAATATGATTACATATGAATGATATCAATTTTCTACCAACAAAAAAGTCCACAGAAATAGGAATTGAATTACACTGTCCAATTTGCTGTAAAGTTCACTGTATGTGGAGAAATTAATCAGCGCCGCCGCCACCCTTCCTTATGGGGACATAAAATGGTGTGAACTTCCATTTTTAATAATGATGCATAGCACTTTTAGGAAGACTGACTGATAACACTGTAATCAGCTGAAACACTACTGATACATTAAGAGTGAAAATTTTGAGGAGTGCATGTACCGACTTTCTCTCTCTCTGAGGTCTCTGTTTGGATCATTACAAAGCAGAGGCGGATTTCGAGGCCGAACAGTCTGAGCACCGGTCTTTGGGACGTGAGCGGGCTCCCGGAACACCAGCCTCTAGAAGGTTCCGTGGAGGCAGACCTGTGGCGTCCAGGCACAGGGTGGGGCTGGGGGCTGGGGAGCCTGGGGGCCTCCGGGTTATTTTTCTGGTACCTCTTTGCCCTCCAGAGCCTCAGGAGTCCACCGTGAATTTCTCAGGGGCCGTTTGCTGGCCCAGAAGGCCCAGAAGCCCGGGGGACGGACGCTTTGCAGCCACATTTTGAACCTGGCGCCCGGGCTGCGGCTGAGCTGGGAGCAGCGCACACCGCTCTGCAGTCGGCGTGGAGGGCCTGCACCACGCACTGCCCAGCCAGCCAGCGTCTTGGCGTGTAAATCAGCGGTGGTGACACTGGCCCCAGGGCGCAAGGCACAGCCTCACCGGCCCAACTGGACGGTGCATTAGCTTCTTCTCAGCTCTTTCCAGAACAAGAAATTACCACGTGTCCACTCTACAAACTTGTAAATACAGGCAAATAACAATGTTCCAAAGTGCCACCCGCCCCCCACGGAGGTCCTATCTGTTAACAACACTTGTGCGGGTTTTCCTCCGTCACGCACACTCACACCTGCACATGCTTTATCTGCACACACACAGGTGTGGCTGCCACCACTCACATTGTTATTACTTTTTAAATTTTAGTTTAAACATTAAGTCATATTCTCGGTGCAAAAACCAGAAAATGGAAACTTTTCTTTGCCCTAACAGTTGGTTGTGAGCATCCCCCTCCCCCAGGCTATTAGCATTTCGTAAATGTGGGGCTTTTTTTGAGGCTCCAAAATGCAGTGCGCACAGGTAGGTGCATGGAAGTACCTTCCGGAGCCACCATCCCTCCACGAAGAGCGGTCAGGTGTGCTCCCGGCCTCCAGGTTTGCGGCCACCAGAGCCAGGACGCTCCCATGTCCACCTCCTGCCTCCGGCTGGGCTGAGGAAGGGTGTTCCCAGGCAGGGGGCGGGGACGAAGTGGGGAGCGCATCCCTGTTCCCGGTCTCCAGCTTGGCGCCCCCCCGCCCCCCACCTCCCCGGGCAGACTAAGGGCCGAGTGAGACGAGAGCTTCCCTGGGTCCCGGGGGGTCTCTCTGGGTCTGACGGCCCCCGGAGCCTGGGACGTCCCCGACCCCCACGTCAGAGCACCGCGAAGGGCCACCGCACGGCTTCGGAAGAGCCACCCTGAAGCGCTGGCCGGGCGGTACGACGGGCGGAGCGTCACCCGCACACCAGAGGTCCCGGGTTGATTCCCAGTGGGGGTGCGTGCGGGAGGGAACTGACCCGTCTTCTCTCTCTCTCTCTCTCTCATCCATGTCTGTCTGCCCCTCCCTCTCTCAACACCAATAAGCACGTCCTTGGGTGAGGATCAATAACAGAGTAGCCGCCACCTCTGCGTGCCCTCGCAGGGATGGGTGGCCTGCGTGACTCAAACCAGGTCTCCTGGCCTGTGCCCCGTCTCAGGGCACAGACCTCCTCCCCGCTCACGTCTGCATCCTCAGCGCCCTCCGTTCAGGGCAGCTCCGCGCAGCTCTCCTCCGGGCCCACACGTCCCTCCTCTGTCCTTGTCCCTTCTCTGTGCCCGCTTGTCACTCAACCCTTGGCTTCCCTTCCGCCTGTCCGCAAGCACCTGGGTGCTCTCTCTGCCTCTCTGTCTCTCTGTCTCTGTGTCTCTCTGTCTCTGTGTCTCTCTGTCTCTGTGTCTCTCTGTCTCTCTGTCTCTGTGTCTCTGTGTCTCTCTGTCTCTGTGTCTCTCTGTCTCTGTGTCTCTCTGCCTCTCTGTCTCTCTGTCTCTGTGTCTCTCTGTCTCTGTGTCTCTCTGTCTCTGTGTCTCTCTGCCTCTCTGTCTCTCTGTCTCTGTGTCTCTCTGTCTCTGTGTCTCTGTGTCTCTCTGTCTCTCTGTCTCTGTGTCTCTCTGTCTCTCTGTCTCTCCCACCCACTGTTGCCCAGGTGGCCCCTCGCCTAGAAGACCTTGCCTCCCGCCCAGCCCCAGGTCTCAGGCACGTGATAAACTCCTCCCCTCCCTCCCCGCCCCCCGCCCTCAAATGTCTGCCCCCCTGGGAAGCTTCCCTGACCTTTCCAGGAAGAGGCTGAGCACATCTCCTCCAGCCTGCGGAGCGCAGGGCCGCCTGTCTCCTGCACCAGGCTGTGGGACCCCACGGGACAGGGCTCCGGCTCTCTGTCGCAGGGCTTAGCACAAAGCCTGTTGCAAAACAGGCAGGGAGCGCGGGCTGGGTGGGTGCTGGGCTTAAATCAGAACGTCCTTGGAGCAGGAGGCTTCTACAGGCCGAGTCGGGAGCAGCCTCGCAGACAAGGCTGTGACCACAGCTGGGCACCAGGGGCCACCTTGGAGCAGAGTGCTGGGTCTCAGGTGCGCACCTGGACCCAGGTGGGTCCTTACGAGTCAGGAGCCCCTGAGTAGTCCCTTCCTGGTGAGCTGCTGCCTGTCTTGCTGTCACATGGGGGGTCATGTCCCCCATGGGGCGGGGGTGGGGTAGAGTCCCCAGTAGGTGCTCAGCACACTCTGCTTGTCACTGGCACGGTTGTTCTTACGCACTCGGTCACTCTTGTGACTGACAGAATCGTGTCCCCCGCAGAGGCCCCCCTCTCGGTGCCCAGAACCCGTGAACATGTCACCTTCCACAGCAAAGGGACTTTGCAGAGTGGTTAAGGATGCTGAGATGGAGAGAGCATTCTGGAAGCATTGATGGGGTCACAAGGGCCCGCACAAGGAGGCGGGAGGTTGAGAGAAAAGCAGAAGTCAGGGAGAAGAGTCAGAAGACGGTGACATTGAGGGGAGGAAGGAGCCGCAGACCTTCGAGGGCAGGAGGTCCCAGAAGGTGGAAGAGGGAGGGGGTAGTTTCTCCCTGGAGCCTCTGGAAGGGTGGACCCGCCCTAGACCCTGAGGCCCAGGCTGTCAGGTAACACACTGGTGTTTTAAGCCACCAAGTTCTCAGTATTGTGTTGTCACAGCAGCACCGGGGGACTTGCAGGGTCCTCCGGGGCACAAAGGCGCCCTGGGTCCCCACTGCCCACCGGAGACAGTCCAGTCTCCTGATGAGGGGGTTCAAAACCGTACCGGCTTCTAGGAGCCTGCGGAACCCAAACTGACCTCAGCTTCCGTCACTTCCTCAGTCAGACAGGCCATTTGACACAGGGATAAGTATCCGAAATGGGGGCTCCCAGACATCCGGAAGCAGGAGGCAGGCCCCCCACCATCCACCCGCCCCCCCGCAGTCAGGGTCCACCTGCCCGAGGACCCCAGGCCCCTCCTCGCACCCAAGCCCCAGCAGCTGCTCCAGCCCCCCTTCCCTTCCCTGAGTTGACCCTGAACGACCTCCTGGGACCCGTCTCCCTGGGGCCGCCCTCGGGTCCGTGCAGATGGTAACCCCCGCGTGTGCAGGTCCACGGGGGCTCCTGTCTCCGCTCCCTTGGGTCGCACACTCCGCTGGACACAGGCCCTTCTTCCTCCTGCGTCTCGGGCACTGGGCTGCCTGGCCCGCAGTCCTCAGGCAGTGGCCTTGGGCACAGACCGGTGGCTGATCAGTGGGTGAATGACCCACTCCTGGGCTGCAGAGGCAGGCACAGGGGGACACTGGCCGACCGAGTCCCACCGGACTCTCAGGACATTTCCATTTGGGACCCCAGGAGAGAAGGAAATGCGGGCAGGTCCCCAGGGCAGGCAGCCTACTCCTACCCCTCTGGGATGTGCGAGCTTTGACCCTCCCAAGCCTAGAATTACGGGAGGTTCCCACAAGCACGTGTAACTTCCACATTAATTTTTAAATAAAACCTCTCTAACACGACAAAGTAAACAGCAAGCGGCAGATGATGTATCCACGATGGATCATAGTTTTGTTTGTTTTTTAAAGAAATAGCTCAGCATCTCAGCCCCTGTACCCACAAGGCCCTCGACCCCCGCCCGCCTGGGCGGAGGCGGTTCGACACTGACAGCCGTGCAGCGTGTGGAGGGGCCTCACAGGCTGAAATTAATGATTTATCCCTTTAAAGACAGGGTGGGATCTATCATCGGCATGATAAGCAGTGCAGTGTCCTCTATCTGCATATGACCATGTAGCCTGGCAATCTCCGGCCGTGAATATGGAAACAAAATCAATTTTTCCTGGTTTCAAGCATATCTCCCGAGTGTGAGATATGTCTTAGCTTGTTTTTCAAATTGCGGTAAATAGCTTGGCCGCTCCCAGGGAGCCTGCAGAGGTGAGTGGGGGCCTCGGTGCGTCCCTGGCATCCTGGTCTGCAGCCCGCCCTTCCCAGAGGGGCAGCGCCACCTCCCTGGGCAGCTGGGCTGGGCCTGGACGTGGGCGCAGGGGCCACCCCCGCCCCCCACCGCCGAATCGGAGTTTTCCAGACAAACCCCTCCCTAGCAGCAGGTTCTTCTGCACGTTGCCCTTCTGTCCCTTGGGGGTGGGGGGAGCTGACCGTGTCTGGATGTGCCGAGGCGGGTGGCACGCTCCTGCCGAGAGGCACTGCAGCCTGTCCTGGGTGTTTTGGGTGAACCAACGGCACAGCTTTCAGGGCGTGTTTCTCACTCCTTTCCATTCTAAAATGATCTTTTTGCAAAGCCTCATGTTTGGGGATGTAGCTCATCGATGTGGGGTTTAATGAGCCCGAAGTCCTCCCTCTATTACCTGCCCAGGTGCCCGGGGGGCGGGACAGCTGGCCTCTCGGGGGAGAAGTGAGAACTCGGGGAACCGTGGAGCCCACCCAGCTTTCCCGAAGGCAGTGCTTTCCTGTCGCCGCCGAGAGTGCCAGGGCTTTGTGCCCGGTCCTTCCAGGGACCTGGGCCCTGCCATGCGCGGCTGGACTAGGGACGGCCGTGGCCCAGTCTGAGCTGTTGTGGGCGAAGAACGTGGTAACCTTGGTAACCTGCCTCTCCCACTTCTGTGATCCCGGAACCTTCCTTCCCCAGGTGCCTGCGATCCGATATCGCAGACCCAGCTTGAGAAAGACGATGACTTCAGAGCTGCCCTGAAATCCTGAGGAGGATGGGCGGTGGGAGCTTCTCACTAGGGGCTGCCATGCCCAGGACCCAGGGGTCAGCTCGGAGGAGATGGGGCCAGGGAGGAGTAGCCCTGGTCAGCCTGGGGTCAGCCTGGGGGGTGGAAGGTCAGAGGGCACAGCCCTGCTGGAGGCTGGAGTTTGGAGGATGCGCAGATCCGCCCTGCTGTCGGGCGCAGAGGGGCAGGTCGTGACCCGCTGGGGTCATGTGGATGGCGAGGCCTTCCTGCCTCACCTCACCACACAGCAAGCTCTGCAGGGACTTCTCTGTCCCCCAAGGCAACGCGAGCGGGACCTGGAGCAGGGGCCCTGGCATTTCGGACGTAACCAATAAATGCTAAACGTCACTTTACTTTCTCACCACTCTGCCTGCTTTCTTAGCCCATAACAGTCACCTCTCTGTGTAGTTTCCACTCTGCGGGCACTAACCCTGCGTGCCGGCCTCGGTGCCTCCCCACGCCGTCCCTGCGTGGGAAGGAGCCTCTCGCAGCGCCCTAGAGCAGCTGGGGAAATGACCCTTCCTCTCCCTTCAAACTGTGTGTTATTAGTATAGGCAGTGGGTGGGCTGGATGTACCGTTAAATCCGAAAACAGCAGTCAATTACCTGTCCTGCAATTATTTCATTTCTCAGCCCCAAGCAGACCTGAAGCAGAGTCCAGCAAGAGGCAAAGGAGCCAGCCCCCACACAAAAATACAGGGAACTCTTCCGAAGTGCGGCCAGGGCCCTAGACCGAGCCGTTTGACCCTTCACGTGGCTCCTTCACTGGCCTGGACGAGGGCCGAGCGGCACCGTGGGGTGAGGCTGTCAGGTCTCAGTGCGGTCAGGTCCAGTGTCCGTGGGCCCCTTTGTCCCACAGCTACTGGCTGAGCACCACTGAGCCTCTCATGCTGCTCCTGGCACTGGGGCACCGACCCCCCCCCCCTCCCCGCTGGCGTTCACCGTGTGCTGCGGTGAAGTAAAGCTATAATACACAGGATGCACGCAGGGTGTGATTGCAGAGGGTGGGAAGTGAGGTGGAGGGAAGGTCCTGGGGTGGGGGAGGTCTGTGGTTTTTTTGAGGGGAGTCGGGAAAGGCCACTCTGTGCCTGTGGCGCCTGAGGGCAGGCTGGGAGGAGGCCGCCAAGGAGCTGTGGTGTCAGTGGAATCTGCGGTGGTGAGAGGGTTTATTCACCCCAGGAGACTGCAAAGTGCCACCCCTGGGCTCCGTCCCCCACCCGGTGTCCAGACCGGTCTGGCCAGAGGGCAGCAAAGGGGAGAGAGCAGGGGACAAAGCCAGCAGGTGGACAGGCCACCAACCGGTGTGGGCACCAGAAGTCCGCCCAAGGCGGGCAGAGTGCTGGCTCCAAACATGTGTACACCTTGAACCCCAGGAGCTGTAACTACATTTCCTAACACAGCCAGAAGAACTTGGCAGACGCCACCAAGCTGACGATCTCGAGGCATTGGGTTACCGAGGGTCCCCTGGAGTCACAGGGCCCCTGTACACGGAAGAGGGAGGCAGGAGAAGCAGAGAAGGAGACGTGAGGTGGGCATCGAGGTCCGAGCGACGCGGCCACACGCCAAGGGGTGCTGGTGCCTCTGGAGCAGGAAAGGGCAAGGAAACAGGCCTCACGAGGGACGGGACCCTTCGGGCACCTGGAGTTTAGCCCCGGGGGACCCACTGGGGACTCCAGAACTGTAAGATGGTAGATCTGTGCGGTTCGCGCCTTGGTGTTTGCGGTAACTTGGCCCAACAGCAGGAAGCTCATCGTCATTAAAGAATCGAGCTTTTAGTAAGACCCAGAGGCGGCCTCGGGGGGTCTGAGAGAGGATGGCGCCCACGGGCGTGTGTTTTGCCGGGTCCTGGCAGCTAGTGAGGCGGAATGAGAGGGAGCGGGTCATGGAGCCCCTCGGGCCGGCCGGGGGGAGAGGCAGCGTGTCCTCCAGGACCCCAGAGGGGGCGACCACGGGCATTGCTAGCAGATCGGCCCCGCAGGGGGTGCTCCCTGCCAGGGGGAGCTCAGTCAGGGATGACACCAAGACCTGTGGCCTGAGCCAGGAGGGCTTTTACTGAGAAGGCGGGGACAGGGGATCGTCAGGTGTGAGGGGCGTGGAGGCCCTGGTCAGTTTGAGTGGCCTGTTTATATCCAAATGTAGGACAGTGTCCAGGACCTGGAAAAGAAGAGCTGACCACAGAGAAGCCGATATGCAAACGTCAGACACTCAGAGCGGGGGGAGCCAGACACCGCCCAGTTCAACGTCCTGGGTGCTTTGTGGACCCGGCCCCAGGGGCCCATACGGGGATGACCCGGTGCCAGAGCTGCAGTGACCGGTTTATTCTGATCGATGCCACCAAAGTATCCCCCCGCCGTGCATGTGGGCACTGCCACGTGGGCCGGAGCTGGCGGAAGCTCCACAAGCAAAGTAGACGACACATAGCTGTGTATCAAGTCCAGGTGGTCTCGCAGGGCACCCCAGGGGTCAGCGCTAAGCCTGGCTTCATGTAATATCTTTGTTAATTATCTGGAGGGGAAGATAAAGACCTGTTAATTGAATTCACAGATGACACAACATTGGGAGGTGTCGAGACCACCACGGATGGCAGAGAAATCATTGAAAGAACTTGGAAATGTGGACGAGAAAGAAAATGAACGTGTGGGAAACTGCGGGGTTGGCCCAGAGGGCACTGATCCAAAACACCGGAATTCAGTGGGCAGTGGCAGCCGGGAAAGCCGAAATGCGGGAAGAGGCTGGTGGGTGACGTCGGACCGCTGGTGAGACCATTCTATGGTGCTGTTCCTTGGGGCCGTGGTCCAGTGCGATTGCGCTCTGAACTCACAGGCCTCGTTGGGCTGGGGCACGAGCTCACTCCTTTCTGTCCTTCTCTCGCTCTGACCTCCCACACCTGCGATGTTTCTGTTGCCGGCAGCTGGAGTTGAGGGTGAGGGCTTCAGCTGAGCTCACCATCTCACTGCCCCAAGTGCCTTGCTCTGCGTGGGCAGGAAGTGCCAGGCCACGTCGCATCCTCCAGGGCTGGCGTGCTTGCCCAGGCAGGGCCACCGAGGCCTCGTAGACCCACAGTTCAGCGAGGGCAGTGCTGGAGCTCCCCCACCCTCCCGCACTACCTTTGGGACGATAACAGCCAGGGTTCGGGGGCGAGGTTGGTGCTGAGTCCTTGATGGAAAGCATGAAGCCATCCAACATTTGTGGCAGGGGAGGTGGCAGGACCAGTGTCACCCCCTTCACAGGGAGGGCGGGCACGGAGGTCCACCCCAGCGAAGCAAGGTGCCCCATTCATCACAAGGCCAGACAGCGGCCAAGCCACGAATTTGAACTTCAGAGCCAGAGACCAAAACCTCTGAGCAGCACCGTGTCCCAGGGGGTGGAGATGCCAACAGGTGATTCCCTTTGATTTGGTCCCACGCGGTGTCAGCACAAGAGGCGTCCCTGGGTGCCGGGCCCCACTGCGGCTGGGGGGGGCCCTGCAATGCGCCAACGAGAACCTTCCCCGAGGGCCGACCCAACAGCATCCTCACACATTTTTGACTCTGCGACCCCCATCACCAAATGCCGGTAAGTCCCACAGTGCATGTGGGTTTATTTGTTAGTTAAAGGCAGGGCCCGGCAGAAGTGAGGCCTGCCTGAGAGTGGTTGGCAGGGTAATAACATGGGTGTGATCATCTGTTTTAATTTGAACATTTCACCTAAAATGTCGTATGGTGTGCTTGAGTTTGCTATTGCTCTGTTACAGAACCACACGCTTATGATTTTGTGATAACTTTGTAATAAAGAGGGGCGTTATTTGTGCCTCGCCCTGTACCTGGACCACGGCACCATTACACTGTGTCCGTCACACCGCCAGACAGTGGTCTCCAACATACAGGCGTGGACGTCCCGTTTGCTTCTCACCCACCCATGGGCAGGCCCTGCGGACGTGTAGCCTGTGCCAGGGCCCCAGTTTAGGGAAGAATTCCCACACCAATGAGACAGTGTGTGTATTGTAGGCTGAATAGTGTCTCCCCCAAGTTCAAGTCCACCTGGAACATCAGAATGTGAGTGCATCAAAGGAGAATGGATAGGCAGTGTCCTGGGCAGACAGTGTGGGCCCAGGCCAGGACAGGGCCCGCCCATGGTCCCACCATGCCTTCCCAGAAGTCCTCCGGCAGCCACAGACAGACGGGGAAGACAGAGGGCAGGAAGCCGGAGCAGAGCAGGGGGCAGATCACCCAGAGCCCTTCACTTCCAAGTCTCAGCTTGGAGGTGCTGGGGGCCCTTCCTGAGGATGAGAAGACTCTGGAAGAAACTGTTTGGATTGCTGAGTTTTTTCTCAGTCTCTGCAACTTCAGGTGGCGTTTGCCTGAGGCCACTGGGTGCGCCTTTGTCTGTTCTTCCTTTTTTATTGTTGTTTGTGTTCGGTTCCTCAGTTGTATCTGAATCTGAGTCACTCAGAGGCAGGGACATTCAGACAGCCTCCTAATTCCTTGAAGCGATTTCCTACCAAGATTAGGAAGCCTTGCCGGAGAGATGAGCCCTTGAAGTCGCAAGGGTAGATTTGATTGAGGACGACCAGCGTTAGGGACAGAACAAAAGGACTAAAGCGGCGAACAGATGGGCGGGTGTTTGGTGAAGGCTCGCCATCCGAGTGAGCCGAGCGGGCCGGGCCCCTCCTCTCGGGTTGGGGTGCGTCGGGGTGTGATATGATGTGATATGACAGAACACGTCAAAAATTTAGGGGAAATAAAACCCTGCTTTTTTTTTGAAACATCAAACTATTGCTATCAATAGGAACAGCAACTGTTCAAAAATTTGTTTCAGAACTGCCAAGAAGTGAGCGTTCACGGGGAAAAAAAAAGTCTTTTTCCCTGCTGTTTGCAAGGTGGACACAAATGCAGACGGTGGGAGGCTGACAACTTGACGTGTGTCTGATAAATCCAAAGCATGAACAGTCAACAGCTCGCCGCTCCAGAAAGCATTACCGGAATGAAACGTGCTACGCAAAGAAAGAATAACCATTAAAACGTAGATTTTCTGAATTCAGGGAGTGATTTAGTCCCCAGAGCGCCCGTCTTCAAAACACGGAAGGTCTTTCTTTTTCCCTGAGAGATAGGGAGGGAGGGAGAGAGAGAGAGAGAAAGAGAGAGAGAGAGAGAGAGAGAGAAGGCACAGCTCAGCTGGAGCGGAGGGCCTGCCGCATCCCAAATGAAGCGGGTGAGAGGCGGTGGCACCCGGAGAGCAGATGTTGGAGGTTCGTGGAGCCGGTGACGGGTCAGGGAGTCGAGCCGTCCAGAGCCCGGCTGCCCTGCCACTCAAGCAGGAGGGGCTTCCCTTTGACAGGTCGGTCCCGTTCGAAGGACTTCACAGACCACCGTCAATGCCAAGCAGATTTGGCCACCGACAGGCGTGTCTGCTGCTGGCCAAGAGGACAGCAGCGGGGGAAGTGTCCCCGCTCTGAGAGGGCGCCGAAGCAGAGAGAGGGGCCGGGGGCACAGCCGGGGCGGGGGGCACCAGGCTGGGGACGGAAGGTGTGGGGTTTTGAGGGTGGGAAGAACGACTGAATCACGTTCTTAATGTCAAAACAATGAAGGGTTTTGTTTTAACCGCATTCCCTTTTCCCCCTCCCACGATGAGTGTGAGGAGAAGGAAGAGTCTAAATGCACGTGAAAACTAACGGGGGTTCTGGCGCGTGTCTCCGGTAAACAAAAATGCCGGCATCAAAGTTATGAGTCCTGGTTTGTGCCACGGAGCTCAGGTCCGTGTCCTTTCGAATCAGAGCGACACAGGCCCACAACCCGGGGGTGGCAGCTAAGTGTGGTTCGGCAAACCGACACAGTCGCTCCGATTTATGGGGAAA
This sequence comes from Sturnira hondurensis, assembly GCF_014824575.4. Classification (NCBI taxonomy): domain Eukaryota; kingdom Metazoa; phylum Chordata; class Mammalia; order Chiroptera; family Phyllostomidae; genus Sturnira; species Sturnira hondurensis. The sequence goes on from NW_028074503.1 coordinate 39,208,732, forward strand.
TTGACATCACTCTGCAAAAATGCAAAACCAGTCGTGAACTGGGTTCTGCATAATGGGATTAATTCGGTTGACTGTCATATCCACTATGCTGCAAAGGGCAAGTTAATCACAACATCACTCCGCGTTTTAAGGGAAGACAAGAAAGGGAGAAAGAGAGGAAGCACCCCCCCGCCCCCCGCCCCCGTCTGACCATCTTTCCACTGAGAGAAAACGCCCGGGCCCCTCGCCTGTGCCTGAGGCAGCTTCAGGCGACGACGCTGGGCCAACTGTGCTGTGGGTGCCTCGGTGCGTGCAGCCAAGCTGGCTCCCCTCCAATGAGGAAAATTAGCAGCCTTCACAGGAGCGGGAAGAATGGCTTCCAAGGAGAGGCTGCGCTGGACGCGTCCATGGATGCGCGCGTTTGCTCAGCTCCACACGGCATGACTGGGCCAACATGGGACGCACGTGCTGCGACTGCGCTCGGTTCTGTGGCTTTACTATCGTGTGCCCTCTCCCGACCAGCAAACAAGGAGCCCGATGGTCCTGAGAAGGGCGGGGTGTGCTAGCTGGAGAGGCTGGGCTACGCCAGGGCACAGATGTCCCCAAAGTCTCAGTGGCTTACAGAGCGCAAGGCATGCTGCCCCCTCACTGCATGTGCAACAGCCAGCAGGGGCGCCTGTCTCTGCGGGGCCACGCAGGGGCCCACGGGCGGAACCCGGTGCAGACACAGGCCTCCTGGGCGGGACGCAGGGCGTGTGGGGCGTGGGACCTCTGCCGCGCACTGGCTCCCCACCTCCGCCTGGAAGAGACCTGCCCACTTTTACCCACATCTCATTGGCCACAAGCAGTCCCGTGGCTTCACGCCCCTTCTGCGGGCGTGGGAGGACCCAGAGATCTGCCTGTGGCCTGATTGTGTTCCAGGTTTTTCTGTCTCTCCTCCCATCCCACAAAGGTGGGTGAAAACACTCCTCCTCCGTGTCTGCTCCAGGTGGCGGGACGAGTGCAGGGTGGAGGGGCTCCGGCCCCCAGGGAAGAACTCAGAGTGGGTCACCCAGCCTCAGATCAACCCAACCCAACGACAAGGCCCCCGGGCTGGGTGCTGTCAAGGGCCAGAGGAAATGAGAGAAGAGCCTCAGTGAGGGGAGCAGAGGGACGCAGGTGCCCCGATAGGGACCACGAGATGGCGGCATGAGCAGTGCCACCAGACGGAGCCAGGAGAGAGCTTGAGGGCGACACGTAGCAGGGAGGGTGTCAGGTGGGCTTCCTGGTGAGAGGCAGTGACGCTGGGGGGGTCCCGACAGGCCATAAGAGGGGGATAGTGTGGACGAAGGCAGCTGTGGGGGTGGCGCCCGGTCCTCCAGTCTCTGCGGCCCGTGAAGGACAACGGGGCTCCCCCGTGGTGTCGGGCGGTTGAAATCGGGGTGTGTATACTCGGCTTAGTGGTTCCAGCTAACAGCAGCTTGGCCCTGCCCTGGAGGCAGATGGCCACGTAGGGGTTGTTTGCATGCAGCCCTCTGTTCGTGATGAGGCTCGCCCGGGTGGGAGAGGTCGGCTCCCATCCAGATCCAAAGTGCCCCCTTGTCGCCAAGCTGCATCACCTTGGCCGAGTTACCTGACCTCTCCCGGCCTGTTTCCCTACTGGTGTGGGTTCAGGGGCCTGTGCTTGGCGGCCGTGGAGAGGGTGGACAGAAGCAATTTCCCCGAAGTGCCTGGTGTGTGATGCTCACTGGATGAGAAGCTACTGCTACAGACACAGGCGTTTTATTGCTGGTTCTGGTTCAAGGGCAGTGATCACCGCTGACCAGTTACACGGACACCATCCGGGGGCCGCTTGGCTGACGATGGAGTGTTCCCCCCACCCCCCCGTCATCAGGAGCATCAGAGGTGGAGGTGCTCACCGGGGGATCTGGGGGGTAGGAGGTCCCGACAGACTGACACCAGGAGAGGGGGCAGAGTCCCCGAGTGCCTGCTGTGTTCAGACAGCCCACCAGGAGGACGACAACCCCCTGCAAAGCCTCTCATATCCAGGCAGAAACGCAAGCAGACGGGGTTCCCGTTTCTCCTCTGCAGGACCCCCAGGTGCAAAGGAAGCTTGGGGGGCCACCAGCGGGCTTGGCAGGGGGCCATGGCCAGGGCGACAGGCTGGTCTCCTTTCTCTGCTCCCTCAGACGGCCCTCACGCCTCTCACCTGGTCACCGTCTGCTCTGGTTAAGAAACTCCTGGCAGAGGCGCCCAGGGACTTGGCAGACTGTGAGGACGGTGGTGGGCCACAGCATGACACGCCATGGTCCCAGGAATGGTGGCTTTCTCCCAATAAACTTTTAATCTGAACATGGATGGATTTGCAGGAAATGTGCAGAGAAAGCACAGCATTCCCATACCCGCACTCGTGGTCACGGTCATTACCATCTCCTGCTGCTGGGGCGCGTTTCTCACAAGGAATGAGCCAACCCTGGTTTATTACCATGAACCGAACTCGGCACATTCTTCCAATCAACACAGCCTTGCCCTCAAGTCCTTCTGCCCCAGGACCACATGACACCGAGTCGTCCCGTCTCCTCTGGGCTGGGACTGGTGCTCAGGCATCCCGGGGATGAAGGACCTTGGCCGTGTGGAGGGGCACCGTCCCGGGTTTTGCAGACGGGGCCTCCATCTGGTGTGTCTCTCTTCCGGGCGCACTGCGGCCTGGGTCCCGCCAGGTTCGTAGGCTGACAGTGATCCACGGAGCAATTCTCCTCAGAGGCGGGGCCTTGGGAGGCAGTTAGATCCTGTGGGCGGAGCCTCTTGGGGGGGGGGCCTGATTGGACAAGGCCGGGAGCTGGCCAGCTCTTCTTCCAGCTGCAGGCGGGCCCTGCAGGCCACCAAGGTGACCTTGGACCTCCTCGCTCCAGAACAGTGAGCGAAACACCTGCTGTCAGTGAGCCACCAGCCCGAGGGAGCGGGGACGCCAGGTGGCATTCCTGGGATTAGAATGTGGCCGGGGGATTTTGATTGACAGAACTGCCATCGTCGATGTTAAACCCGGTGGCCTGGCCAACATGGCCAGGGTGTCTGCCCGTTTGCTGCTCAGTCAGTCTCGTTTCCTTTTCCACGCTGTGTGCGGGGCACAGAGCCCTAGGGACAGCCCACGCGTACAGAGCGGACAGCGGGGCTCCACCCCCCCCCGGGGGGTGGACATTCGACGTGACCTGTCTTGATTCTGCACAAGTGTTCGTTTTCCCTCCTCCCTCCATGTGCGCGGTTGGTCCCTTGCTCACATCACAGGGACCTGCTGCACAGACCACTCTTAGTGGCTTCCCCATGTGGCTTCATCCGTGGTGCCCACACACCTCGAGGGTTGTAAGTTCTTCCCATCACCTGGGTTGCTCCCGAAGAGCCCTTCACGTCCTGGTGCTGGGAGTCTTTCTGGGCTCATGCCCTTGGCCGTGGCTCCGGAACCAGCCCTGCACACCCTGTTCTTCTGTAGAGGATGGTATCAGCGCCCGAGGCCTGGGCACCAGGCGCACTCACTGCTGCTGAAGCTGCTGGGAGCTTCTGACAACCTGCCGGCTGGGGCTGCTCTCATGGCCGGTCCCCAGAACCTCCTGAAATAGGAGCTGGGTCAGGCTGTGAGGACCTTGGGGGTCTCCCTGCCCCTCCCAGCCCTCGGCCGTGGTGGGCATCTGCTTACCAGCTCCCAAGGACCAAGACTGTCCTTGGGAAGATCGTCTTGGCCTGACCGAAGCCAACCCTGGGTGCCTTCCTCACCTGGGGCTGGGGCCCGAACAGGGTCTTTGTTGAGAAGTGCTCTGCTGTGCTGCCCATGAACTGCCCTCTGGGGGCCAGCATGGCCCTTCCATCCACCGGGCCCGTCTGCAAAGGACAGAAACCCGGGCTGGCCTGGCGAGAGCCCCCGCCCACCCTGAGGCAGTGGGTTGTTGGGGGACTTGCTGGAGGAGCCCGAGACTTGTTGCTAGGAAACCACAGGGAGCAACCTTTGTGATCTCACATAGGCTTAACATAATAATAAATAACGGTTAACATGATAATAAATAAACAAATAACAATAATTATAACATGCCCCAAGCCTGTTGTTTCTCCGAAATTAATTTATGATGAATTACGACTCAAATTCCTTGGAATGGAGGAGCAGGGAGAGGAGAGGTTATTGTCTTCTCCATCGGATGGCGGACGGGGCCGAACCTGCCCCTGCCCGAGAGGAGCTGCTCCCGGCTGGGGGGACCGGGCGGCCCCCAGACAGGGCCTCCCCTCCCTGCGCCTCCGGAGCCTCCTGGCCCTGCCCAGCGCGCTTAAGTTTTTTTAGATACTTTACTTGCATTTCTAATTCAGTTATTCTTCTGAAATTTATTCAAAGGATTTATGCTTATGAAATTATAATATAATGCAGCCAATACGCCAATGAGCTGCAGGCAAAGAAAATAATTTCCTTCCATTTACAGTTACGAGGCTGGAGGGGATGACGCCTTCTTATCCCCCCTCTCTCTCTTTGTACGCCACGGTGTTTCTGTGCGTCTTCAGAAGGCAGGAGCGGATGATGAATTCGTAAGCAGATCTCACCGATAATTGTATCTCAGAACTGTCAGCCCCACGAGCGCTGTCTGCCGGCTGTCTGCAGTTGTGGGGGTGGCCGGGGTCGCCCCCTTTCTTCCCGGAACTCAGCCGCCATCAGGGCAACTCGCTGGGGACGGGGTTAAATCGTGGAAGAGGGTGATGAGGTCGAAGGGGGTTTGTGGGTGACACTTCGTAACAATTAATCGGGAACCACGGATGAAGTGAAGTTGGTTCTTTTATTCCTGAACCACAAAAACGATACATACATATGGAACCGTAATCACATGCAACCCTCGCTCCAATTGTCAAATGGCTCGTTTTGTCAGTCTGTTTGATTAATGGACCTTTAGGAGTCCCCAAAAAGTCCCAGTAATACAAATAAAAGGAATCATAAATATTGAATGCGCTCACAGCACAGTTAACCTTGACTGCATTTTGGGACATTCTTGGAGAAACTTTGCTCCACAGAAAATACATTGCTGCAGGGGATTAAAAAAAATACACGCACGCACACCAAATTGCAGATCTTGGAGAATGTCACCTTTCCCACCCCGTCACTCTTATTAATCTGCCGTGATTCATTAGTTTAGTTAGCTCTGCAGGCCGGCTGCACGGCTGGCGTTTCCACCTGCGGTCCTGTGCCCAGGCCACCAAAGGGATGTAGGGCTGTGAGGGGCAGGGGCTGACCAGGCACAAGTGGGGTGATGTGTGGCCTCGCAGACAAGAATCTATGGAGTGGGAGCCTGGGGACCAGGAACAATCGGCCGCTTCCACTAAGGCACGCTTCACACTGGGTCTCATATGGAAAGCGCTCGGCTCGCTCAGACCAAAGTCATCTCTCCCCAGCAGGGGGCTGTGCCAATACCCCCTTCGGTTCAGGTCCCGGACTGGAGAGGTCGCTGGACCCCATCACTGATTCTAACTAGGCTGTGATGATTTGCATCTAACGAACGAGGTGGGGTGGGAGGGCGAGGCCTGGACAAGGGAGCCACCTCGGTGGCCTGGGAGCCATGCCCTCTGGGGCCCTTTATTGAGTCTCTGAGTCTCTATTCTGAGTTTCTGAGTCTCTATTTTCTGAGTCTCTATTCTCTCACCCGCAGAAGGGAAGGGCCCCTTATAAAGGTGAAGTTAAGCAATTCAAGGGAAAACGATGTGGCGAAGTGTCTGGTATCTGAGGAAGGCTCTGTAGTGGGTAGAATTGTATCTCCCTGAGAGATAGGTAGTGTCTTAACCCTGAACCTATAAATGTGACCTGAGCCAGGCTCCGTGGTCGTAATTAGGTTAAAATGAGGTCCTGGCACAGTACGGTGGTCCCCAATCCAGTGCCTGGTGCCCGTGTGAGAGAAGAGAAATGTGGACACGGACATGCAGAGAAGCTATGTGACGAGAGGTGGAGGCTGGCGTGACTCGACTGCCAGCTTAGAAATGGCAGGGCTGCAGGGCCCCCCACACGCGGGAGCAGCCCAGACAGGGTGCCCCCTGAGCCTCAGAGGGCATGCGGCCCTGCTGATGCCCTGGTCTTGGGCCTCTGGCCTCCAGGACTGTGAGCGAATACATTTCCGTTGTTTCGATGGTCTGTTGTGGAAACCATAGGAGGCTGCTCCAGGCCCTAAGAGCTAACCGTGGCCCTGGTGGGGTGGCTCGGCTGGTTGGAGCATTGTCCTACACTCCAAAAGGTTGCAGGTTAGATCCCTAGTCAGGGCACTTTCCTAGGCTGTGGGTTCAATCCCTGGTTGGGGCTCATATGGGAGGCGATGGTTTAATGTTTTTCTCTCCCCCCCTCCCCCACCCCTGCCCGTTCCCTCTTTTCTTCTCTCAAAAATGGAGAAACACATCCTTGGGTGAGGATTTAAAAAAAGGTTAACTGATTTAGTTTGTAGGGACGTGAATCAGTACCAGGGGACACATGTACCAGGTGAAGGACTAGGTTTGATCTATGTGGCACTGGGTTCACCTGTCCTTGCTTCTGGGGACGCGTCAGGGTCACGACCAGCCGGCCCGGCTCTCACGGAGCAGCAGTGGGGCCAGGACGTGGCAGCCCGCCTCCTGGGCGGGGCAGCAGGGCTTTCTCTGGTTGGCTGGGCGCACTGCCGCTCCGGAAATGCAGGGCTGGCCGTGGGCCCTGAGGCCGGATTCTGTTGAATCTTGGTAGGTGGGACAGTGTGTGGGGCGCAGGCCACCAGCACTCACGGCTGCGTGTCACTCTGCCCGGCCTTCTCTAATGCTGCACTGTTGTTTCCCAGTACAGGAGAAATTCAGATGCTCAGGACCGAGTTCCGGTGACACCGCCCAGGGATCGAGCAGTGTCCCGATCGGGAGCCTCCTGTAACGTGCGAAGTGCGTACCTTTGCAGGGGATGCAGTTTTGCACGTAAAGTCTGGTTTTCCCGTTGACTTCCAAAGGGAGGCGTCGTCAGAGCTGGAGCTCAGGTATGGTTGAGGCAGGGGCTGGAGCCCAGCTGTCAGAGAGCGGCCCTTTCCGAGCAGCGTGGGGAGGGGGAGGAGGTGGAGGGCGGGGGTCTGAGTCAGGGGTGTTGGAATGTTCTTCTCACTGGCCACTCGCCACCCACCCTGGGCTGCCTGGGCTGCCCGGGCTCGGGGGCTGTGTGTCCGCCATGGCAGTGGCCCTGTGCTCGCGTGTTCCTGACACGTAGTGACCTGAATACACAGCACACTTCTGCTCTGAGTGGGGAAGGCCAGGGGCCAGGGAGAGAAGGCGCATCTGAGGTCCTGGGTGCGAGGGGGCAGAGCTTGCGGCCCACACAGGTGTNGCATCGTCAGAGCTGGAGCTCAGGTATGGTTGAGGCAGGGGCTGGAGCCCAGCTGTCAGAGAGCGGCCCTTTCCGAGCAGCATGGGGAGGGGGAGGAGGGGGAGGGCGGGGGTCTGAGTCAGGGGTGTCGGAATGTTCTTCTCACTGGCCGCTCGCCACCCACCCTGGGCTGCCTGGGCTGCCCGGGCTCGGGGGCTGTGTGTCCGCCATGGCAGTGGCCCTGTGCTCGCGTGTTCCTGACACGTAGTGACCTGAATACACAGCACACTTCTGCTCTGAGTGGGGAAGGCCAGGGGCCAGGGAGAGAAGGCGCATCTGAGGTCCTGGGTGCGAGGGGGCAGAGCTTGCGGCCCACACAGGTGTGGGGGGCAGAGAGCCGCTGCTGAGGGAGGGGATCCTTTCTGAGGACGCCCCCGGTGCAGCAGAAGATGAGGTTCTTTTGTTTGTTTGTTTGTTCGTTTGTTTTTCTGGAAATGAGAAGACAGTGGAGGGCAGCGGAGCATGGGAAGAGGTGTGGTTGGGAGTAGCCGCCTGTGTGGGAGCCTGGAAGGAAGTTTGGACTTGACAGGCAGCCGGGGATGGGGCACTGGAGGCCCTCGGAGGAAGAAGTGGCGGCGATTAGTAAACCCCGGATTGCGTGGTAAAGGGGGGAAGCAAACACTCTTTGAGCTGGGGAGCCGCCGTGACAGGGAGGGCGAGCTGGGGCCTGGGCCCACCGTGGTGGCCTCCGTTGGGAGCGTGGGTTTGGGCTGTGTCTCCGCCCTCAGCCCTGGAGCTGGTCGGTAGGGCTCATGGTTCGGGCACCCACAGGTCAGGCGGTCCCCTCAGCCCTGAGGCGGGAATTGGTTTGGAGGAAATTCCACAGGTGAAATCCAGCTGCTCACTTTGTAGTTTTCTGGGGGGAAAATCCCGAACGACACAGGAGCATCTATTTAAAAACGCTCAGACTCGGTCCCGTCCACACTCACCGGGGTGGCGGGAGCAGCCCGAGCAGATACGCCCGGAGGTGCTGGCGGGCCCAGCTGCGCTCTGCCCTCACCCCGGCGGTAGCAGACGGGCATCACTGACCAGCGCTGGACACAGGCCACTTTGGGTCTCGGGGCCCTAGGCTCTCTGGGTGCTGGGAGCCCTCCACATTGAGTGGGGCACGGGGCGGGGTGGCCCCCAGGGTGGGAGTGGCCTGCATACACCTCTGCCCCCAGGAGGCTGGCTGAGCCTCAGCCTGGACCACGACTGACCACAGAGAGGCCTGGGGTTGTTGGCAGGAGGAAGAGGGACAGGGCCGGGGTGCAGCCTTTGACACGTGAGCTCCCAGCATCCTCCCAGCAATAAGGGAAATAACGGGTGTCCCTGCAGTCGGAGCCCATTGGCAGGTTGCTCGAATTTATGGATTGACCCAGCAAAAGCTTTTGGTGAGAAAACATGAGGTACTCAAACTCAAACCCGGACCAAGTTCACAGGCCCCGAACAGAGGTGATCGATAGCGGCCAATGAAGGAGGAGGTGCTGGAACCGTTATTTGGAACCAACGCTGCCGAGCAGCCAGCACGGACACGGCTCCGCGGTGCCCAGACCTGGGGTTTTTGGCTTTTCCACCCAGCAATGATGTCCGACCCGTTTACGGTCAGTCACTACGATGAATGCACATTCAGCTCCTTCCTCCCTTTCATTTTCGCTCGACACACGCTGGGCTTTCAGTCTGTGCTCCTGGCTGGTGACGGAGCGCGACGCTCTGGCTGTCGGAACGGCCAGCTGGTCTCCTTCTTTTCACCTCCTTCTTTTCAAGGGGCCGCATTTCACTGTGTCAGGGACCCCCCGAGTGGGCTGTGGACCCAGCACCTCAAAACACCACCCAGCATGCAGTTAGGGTTTTAGGTGCCAGCCTCGGAGGTTAGGGATTTTCAGATTTTTCCCCAGATAAAATGCCCGAGTCCTGCTGATCCTCCTGGACTCGGAGTGGGGAGGGTGGGGAGGGTGGGGAGGGTGGGCTCTTCAACTTCAGGGTGTGGCCCTGAGACCACGCGCCACTGTGAAATGGAAAACCGGCTCTCCTCTTTCGAAACACGTTTATCACTCCAGAAAGTTCAGAAAATACAGAAAAGCACACAAAGTCTCTTTCTACTGCTGCTGCTGTTGACAGAGAACCATTTTGAGTTGGCATTTTGGCCAACTTCCTTCCAGGCTTTTCTCGGCGCCTGTACACAGTTCACGGAAATCGGTGTCCTGCTCTTTGTACTGCCTTATAACCCACTATTTCTACCCCAAGACACATCGTGAACATTTTTGAAGGTTTTTAGTGGGTGCACCGTATGCCCTCCAGAGACACGCGTCCGTGTCTCCACTGTGCGTCTCGCCAGAGGCTGGTGCGCCCGTGTGCATGCTTGTGTCTGCCTCTCTCTCCCTCGGAGGTCTCCAGAAATGGCCATCTCCAGCAGAAGGCTGCCCGAAGCTCTGTGGCCTGCAGGGTCTCCTGCCGACCTGTACCCATCTCCTGTGTCCCTGGCTGGCCCCTGCCACAGGTTCCCCCACCCCCGAGGGCAGGGTGTCAAAGGGGCACCCTTGGTGTTCCGGAGGCTCACTGAAGAGTCCCTTTGCACGGTGGGTCTCCCGGGCGTCGGGAGCCTCACCTACGTATGGCCGATGCTCATTATTTGCAGATTCCGTGTCTGTGCCAATGCCTTCTCGCTCGAGTTGACTTGGACCCTCGAAGTTGTTACTCGAAGCTCCGTCGGGGTCAGTCACAGACGTGCAGAGCACTGAACAGTCCGCCGCCTACCATCTCGGCTCTCATCTCGGGACACAACGTTTCCCCGTGGTCGGGCTTTGGGCGGTGACCTCGAAGTTCAGAACGACACCTCAGCCTAGTGCCCGGTGCCGGCTGCTGCTCCTCGGCGCCCCCCGGAGAAGGTGGCTGTTTCGGGTGAGCTCCGTGCAGCCCCGAGTTGGAGGTCAGTGAGCTCATGAAGTGACTGGGCGTCCGTGTCGTGGCCAGAGGCTCACTGGAGACTCCACAGCAAAGCTAGCCCACGGCTCGCTCCGGAACCACCTGTGCCCCCGGGTCCCCTCCGCTGTTGCTGAGGCCGAGCGACTTGCCCGTGACCAGGGCGAAGGTCCAAGTCTAGACCAGCACCCCGGTCTCTGGTCCCACTGTGGCCCAGCGGGCCCGTTCCCACCCCCTCCTCCCCCATCTCCTGCCTGGAGCCCCGCCCCCAGGGCCCCACTTAAACGGGTGGCAGTGGGAGTGAGGAAGTTAAACAGGTTGTGACTCAGCCCCATTGTCGTCCAGGTAACTTGTCCCCTTGAGAGCTAACACGATGCCTCTTTCCAGGGAACGCCTGTCCCTCCCGTGGATGTGCCCACGACTCACTGGCCCCCACGACCCCAGCGCCCTCCAGTGGGCAGTGAGGGCACTGGGCTCATCTGCCACCCACTCTGTGGTGAACGGCTGCATTCAACCAACATGGCTGGGCTGCGGCAGGTGGGCACGGGCCTGGGGGCACAGGAGGGAGGTCCTGTGTCACAGACCTCAGGCAGCGCTGGCCCCGGGGTTTGCCACGGGGGCCGGAGACCGCGCCTCCAGATTCTGAATGCTCGTTTTAGTGCCGTGATCAGCACAGGCACCACTGACTGGGCTCAGGAGGGCACAGAGGCGCCCCTCACGGAGCCTTGGGGGCCCTGCGACAGAGGCAGGTTCGGGGCTGTTGGCTTCTCCTGATACTTCCCAGCTCTGCCACAGGAGGGCTGGGTGGAACCGGGGCGGGGCTTGGGGAGGGGGGCCCTGCACCCCTGCAATCATCCACCCCCTCATTTATGGGGGGCAGCGCGGCTCGGCTCCTGGGGGGACTAGACCAGATTGCTGGAGCCAGTGCCGTGGGGCCAAACCCAGTACGAAGTGCATGTTCCTGCTCGTTGCCATTTATGTGTTAGTGGTCGTTAGCAGCCATTATCATTTTTTTCCCCGTGGCAATTACATCGATATTACCGTGCCTAAATCAGAGAGGGCACTGCGGCAATTACTGTCATCCGCTGATTGGGAACCGCCTTATTTTTAAGTGACATTATTTTCTTATCGGCACGATAATTTCCCTTCGCAATAAATAATGTGCTGGGATAGCCGTGCAGCCAAAAAGTTCTACTGTATGAGTGTCTTTTTAATAAACAGAAAATGTTGTTTCTACAGTTTTTCTTTCATAAAAAATCATAAAATTAAGATCTGAATCCTAGGGTTGGGAAATATTTGAACAGATTTTGAATCCAATGCTGAATTGTACAGGGATGGGTAGGGAATAAGTTATTCCTGCTTGCCTTATTTTTCCTCCTGACATGGAGAAGGGAGGGGAAGAAGGAAGGAGGGAAGGAAGGAAGGAAGAAGGAAGAAGGAAGGAAGGAGGAAGAAGGAAGGAAGGAGGAAGAAGGAAGGGAGGGAGGGAGGGAGGAAGGAAGGAAGGAGGGAGGAAGGAAGGAAAGAGAGACGAGAGAAAGGGGGCGCCATGCTGGCCCAGCCTCCCTCCTTGGAGGAGCAGCTCCCTCCTCCAGGGGCTACTGCCCAGGGCTGGGGTCCTCTGGGCTACTCAGGCAGAGGAGTGGTGGGCACTGCCTCACCCCCACCCAGGACCACACTGGGCTCCAGGGAGCAGCAAGGTGCGAGAACCTGCCGGCTCTGCCCTCCACCCCTGCTGGGCTGGCCCCCCCACCCCCGTCCAGTCCCAGTGGGCGCTCTCCCTGCACAGTCAGGTCCCTGTCCGGGCCGCCCCTGAGGCCTGGCTCTGCCCCGGTGGAGCATGGAGTGAGTATTGGGAGGGACAGGACAGGGATGGGGCTGGGCCAGAAAACCTTGTGGGGGATCTCAGCATCCCTGCCCTTGGGCTCTGTGGTCACTCTCTCCAGTGGGCCTGACCCCCCTCTCCCATCACAGCCTCCTGTCAAGACCCCCTCTGGGGTCTTCTTCCTCACCCAGCTGACCCCTGCGCTGAGAGGGAGGGCCAGGCATCACCGGGACTTCGATTATCCCAAAACCCTGTCCCCATCTCGGGGTGAACCCTGACCCCATCTAAGGGTGTGCCCATGAGGGGACCTCACTCTGCAAGCCTGGCCACGAACACCACGCCCTTCCTTCGTGCCCTCTGGGACACACCCAGCTTTCCGAGGCTGCCACCCAGGGCTGAGCAGCAGCGGCTCCTTCCCAGCTGAGCTGCGGTGGGTGCTGCTTTGAGGGGCTTCTCTGGGACCCTGCCCAGCTGTTTGACTCAGTCGCTCTGTGGCACCAGTGTGTTTCTGCGGCTTCCTGTGCCTCTGTTTCTCCATTTGGAACGTGGAGGGGGGGGTTGTAATGGACCCTCCCCTGGGGTGATTACCTGCATTACACAGCCGTTATCTCAGTAGGTGAATCTGGGCCCAGCACCCCCTAGGTGGGGTGTCTTAGACATTACTGAATGACAGCAGCAGTGCCTGAGCTCACAGCCCGAACCCCACCAAGCTCATGGCCTGAACCCCGCTGACCTCATGGCCTGAACCCCCCGAACCCCACTGAGCTCACAGTGGAGCCACAGCCAAGCGAGTGAGCACTCAAACCGTGGCTTGTTCAAACAGAGTTTGGAAAAAAGAACAAAATGTCTCAGTAAATTTTATACTGATTACAAGCTGCGATGATAATATTTTGGACTAAACATAATGTGTCAGGGAGGTTCGTTTCACCTCTCCGATGCAGCCACGAGAATGTTCTGGAGTGCAGGTGGGCTCGTACTCCCGCCCCTCCCCTGCCCACGGGGGAGCGTGCACCCCGTGCTGAGGGTGAGGTGAGCTGAAGGGACCAGGAGCTCCGCCTGCAGCCTGGAGCCTCACTGATGCTTGTCCAGTGCCTACCTGCGCCCCTCTGGGCGCAGGGCTCTTTGCCCCTGCCCTGAGCCCGAGCCAGGCTCTTGCCAGCAGGACAGCATGCAGGTGGTCCTGCTCACCCACCACTAAACCACTCAGCACCTGAGGCAGAGACCTGAACCCTGCGCCAGGCAGGTAGGCCCCGTCCCGCATGTGGGTGTCCCCACCAGCTTCGAACCACATGTGGTCACCTGGCTGGGGGCCCCCATGTCTCTGGCCAGGCTCCGAGTGGAGCCCACCCTGGGGACTCGGGGTGCAGCCCAGCCCCTGGCCTTCCCCCCTGGCCCCCAGCTCCCTGCTCCAGACCTCCAGGACGGATGGAGGGATGGACGTCCTGGCGGGGGCAGGGAGAACAGACAGGGCTGCCGGCTAACACAGCATCCTCTCCCCGCAGTGCGTCAAGGACTGCGCGGGGCCCTGGGAACGGGAAGTAAACACGTGTGTGATAATGAGATTGTTGGTGGAGAGTCCTGCTGAAAGGACAGAGCAATTAAGCTGCCGACTTGCCTGTGTTGGAGTGACAACACGCCAGCGCGGGCCCGATTAGCTATGGAACGGGACCGTCCCTACTCAGCCGCCTGTGTGGGGAGGGGGCTGTCAGCCACCAGGGCGGGGCTCCACCCACCACTGCTGCCGACAGGGAGCCCACTCCACGCGAAGCCCTCCCCGGAGGAGACGCGTGTGCATGGGAGCCTCTCATGTCCCGTTTCCACTGCACAGCCAGAAATGTCGGGGAAAATGAGCGGGTGGCCAGGCCTCTGGGGGTGGGACAAGTAATGCCGCCATCCTTGCAGATGGGCACACTGGACAGGCCACTGTGGATGAGAGAAGAGTGTGGACAGAGAGGGCGAGGGCTGGTGGGGCGACGACTCTGGGGGCTCCTGCCGACAGTGGCCGGGCACGCGGTGCCAGGTGGGAGGGTGCCGCCGCCACTCACAGGCCCCCACGGGCTGGACAAGGTGGACAGAGCCTTGTCCCTGGGCAGCCTCGTTCTGCTCCTTACACACACACATACACACACACACACAGACACACACAGGCACACAGCAACACACACAGCTCCACCTGCCTGTGGCTGCTAAATGACCGCTCTTGCGTCTGCTCCAAGCCAGTGACTCCTTATTTATTTTTTGAGAAACCTGGGACTTTGGGCCACCCTGTAAGTGACTCCCACGAGGGCCGCATCCACCACAGGCCAGGGTGCTCTCGAGGTTGTCCTCAGCACCAGTGGCATGGAAGGGGGCAGGCCCTCTTCTCCCTCATACAGGGACCCAGCCACAGCCAGGCTCCAGTTGCAGACGGGTCAGACCTCTACAGTGGATCAGGGCCTCTGTCACCAATGCCACCTCTTGACTCAAGGACTAGTTTTTGTCACCAATTAGAAGGCAGCCACTGGCACAGGCTGCCGGTTGGCAGGGGCTGGCCATGGACCACCCCCATGCCTGGGGAAGACCCGGCCGTGGGTCTGGCCACATGCCCTGACCTTGACACGTGGGCCATGTGTCTGTGGCCTCTGAGCCAAGAGGTCATCTCCAAGAGGACAGCTTGTCAGGATGGTAGGAACCATGGCAACATAGGAATGAAGACACCCAGTGCCACACTGGCACTGGATGGCATGATCCATACACAGCTCAATTAAATGCCTGATGGGTTCCTACAGGGGAGGGACCCATGACATACTTGGTTCCTGGCTTCAAGGGTCACAAGGATCACGAGGACCCCACTACCCTGCAAAAGCGCCTGCCTTCCCGCAGTTGTCTGGAACATGCTCCCAGGGGGTGAGGGGCAGTTTGCTGGCCCAGTGGGTACTCTGCCCTTCCTGAACAGAAGCGTGGCATCTGTGGTGTGCGTACTCTTCCTGACACAGGCATAGGGGCCCTTGGCCTGACTTGAAGTCAGGGGAGGCCGCTCATCGGAGAGCTGGTGGGTAGACTGTGGACGGACAGAATGCATAGCCTGTCCCTGCAGGCTGCTGTCTGATAAAGTTGTCAGAGGAGAATTCCAGGAAAATGGAGCTGGAGCCCTGATCAGCCTGTACCTGAAACCCACCCTACCTCTGAACTTGCCATTTCATGAACCTCCTTAGAGTTTAGGCCAGTTCCAGTTGGATGTTTTGATACTCGCACTCCAAGGCATCCTAGCTGCTTTGTAATGTGATATACACATGTACCACTTTGTGTATTTAATGTGGGTACAGTAGGAATCCACAGTGGACCGGTCACAGTGGGTGCCAGGGTCCTAGGGGTGATGAATGTTGGTTCGCGTACCTCACTACTCAGAGCGCAGTGTGCAGCCCAGCGGCATCAGCAGCACCAGGTAAATGCAGGTTTCCGGGCCCCCTGTGGACCCGCTGCGTCAGGAGTGAGGCCCAGGGACGTGCGTGAAGGATCGTGTGGGAGAGCGCTGCTCTAGTGCAGACAGCCTTGGTCTGAGAGCCATGCCCCCCACCCCCGCTCTGCTCCACTGACCGCCTGGGGGCTCGGTGAGGAGGGCGAGCCCTTCGCCTGTGCTTCGAAAGTCCCGTCTCCACCATGGGGATCGTCTTGATCTATGTGTTAGTGAAGAGCTGAAACTAGCGGCATTGTATCCAAAGCAGCAGATCCGTAGGGTCCAGGAGGTTATACAAAGCATGTGTTGGTGGAAGCGGTAGATGGATATTCTCCAGTAATGGTGATGGGGGCGCTTTGGGTGTTGCTACTTAGGGAGCGAGCCGTGGGAGTGGGGGCGCGGGGGCTCCTGCAGCCCAGCCGTCGGGGGCACCGGCCAGGAGGAAGGAATTCTCCATGTTACTCCGGGGAAAGACCCTCCGGGAGACGATTCCATTTCCGAATGTCAGTTCCAACAGCGTGGACCGCCCGCTGTCCCCCCCAGGCCCCAGCAAGAAGCGAGGTTCGGCACAGACTGAGATCGCCTTGGGCACTGTCGCCACCCCGGGAAGGGCTTCTTCTCAACGTGGAAAGACGCCGTTTCTACTGGGACAGGGTTGGCTCGCGCGGAGGCAGTTTACGCGGGTCACGCATTCGTCCAAGGAAGACAGAAGCGACATGGGAGAACGGGAATGGGCAATGCCACGTGGCTTTGCGGGGCTTGTTTCTGAGCCTTAGTTATGACCTGCTGTTTGTACAGAGCCTGAGATTCGGCCACACGTGAGTGTGAAACGGGGGTGCAGCCACGACTGACCCCAGACACACCCCTGGCCTTTCCCACCTGCCCCGATGCCAAGCACGCGTCTGCCCACCCGGCCCGAGTCGGGGGCACTCAGGATTCGGTGTCGGTGGGCAAACCCAGGTTCCAGGTACTTTGCTCTTCCGAATGTGAAGACGGTCAAAGCTCATCAGCTTTCTTTCTATGGGCAGCCCCATAGAAAGATACTGTCGCTCTAGGGGAAGAACTGTCAACGCATGAAAATAAGCTTTTCCTTGTCTGATGCTCATTATTTGACCGAGGAAGACGAGGATTTGACGAGAGAGGAAGGTCTTCCATGCAGTTAGACCTGAATAGTGGGCGTCCAGACGTTATTTCTGCTGAGTTGCATGCCCCGCACCACCACCACCACCAAAAAAAAAAAAAAGGTTGTGTGTTGCTTAGGCAACCAAGAATCAAATGCTCTGGGCCCTCGGCTCCGGCAGGGTCGAGGGAGGTTCTGTGTGGGGCGCTCCTGTGGTCAGAACTGTGCTCACCCTCCTGGACTGCTCATCTTCTCACCCATGAAAAGATTATAAAAAGGGGCTGTTGTTATTCTCTGACCCTCTTTATTACCCTCACACAAGGACATTGTTTTATTGCTTTGAGAGAGAGAGAGAGAGAGAGATGGAATGGCTGCCTTCTCGTACACACCCCGACCGGGGATCAAACTCACGACCTCCCGGTGTATGGTACCCGCGCCGACCACCCGAGCCACACAGGCCAGGGCTGTATGGACACTTCCAATTAGGCACCTTCCGAGGGACCTTGGCAGATTGTAAAGTGGACACGGCAGTGATAGCCGTGCCCTGGGAAGACACCTGGGCTCCAGTTTCATTTTGGGGTCCAGGGAACTCTGTGACCTTGGACCAGGCACCTGCTCTTCCTAATCAGGGTTTCTTCCTTAACAAAATGGGTAGAACTAGATGTCTCTAACGTCCCAAATGTCACTTTCTATAGGACAATGAGGTCTTCCCATGTAGGACGAACAGAAGGCAGCCCAGGGTTTCCCACTGGCCCACCACCCAGGCATGGGCAGAGGACCCAGAGGCAGGACCCCTAAGTGCATTCCTCCATCTCCCACCAACTAGGGACACTGTTCCCTCCGGTCACCCCAAGACACGGCGGGGCTGCTTCTTTGGAGGGGAAGACGCCCCACAGTAGATGGCAATGTTAGGGAGCATTTTCTGGGCTCTGAGCACATCCCTGCTGTTTGTGTTGGGCACTGCCACCCATCAGCAGAGTGTGTTTTAGTGATGATTTTAATTTCATGTTGGCAGGAAGCCAATGTCAGATAGGGCCCTTCTGGGGAGAGGCTTCCTGCGGGAGTGCCATTGACGTCTCCGCACTCTTGGCTCAGGACTCCCCACACAGACCAGGCACTTCCCGTTCCCCAAACTGACTATACATTCACCCTCCTGCTGAGGGGCCCTGCACTGCAGGGAGGGTCTGCAGGGGCACATCTGTGGGGCCAATGGGAGATGCCAGGGTGGTGTTGACCCCAGGCCACTGTCTGGGGTCACGTCTCACCAGCTGCTCGGAGC
Source organism: Sturnira hondurensis (assembly GCF_014824575.4). NCBI lineage: Eukaryota > Metazoa > Chordata > Mammalia > Chiroptera > Phyllostomidae > Sturnira > Sturnira hondurensis. The sequence goes on from NW_028074503.1 coordinate 39,226,632, forward strand.
CAGTGGACGAGCGAGTCAGGAGACTCAGGCAGGTGTAACGGATGCACCTTGTCTGACTTTCTTGGAGGATCTGAGAAATCTACGGTTGAGAATGCTTGAACTGAAACACATTGGTCACATTATGTATTTTGTCCAGGGCTTAAAATTTTTTTAAAATTTTTGTCAGTGTTCCACAGTTTCCTCGTGATGGCAGTAAGAAGATTCTCCTATCAAACACTCTTCCTTTTACAAAATGAGATAACATAATGGTAAAGGTCTATCGGAAGAGAATTCAAAGTCGAAAATGCCCAGCAGCACTGACGATCCAGTTTTACGTCTCGACTTCTGAAATGCGCTAAACCTTTCTTTCTGGGCCAGAGCCAGAAAACCAGTCACAGAAACTAGCTCAAAAAACGCAACACACCCCCACATTAAGTAGTAATGTTTGCACGAATGCATGTCGTGTCTTCAAATAAGTGTCATAAATAACAAATGATAAAACGAGAGAGGCACGTGCCAGGAACAGTAAACACCAACCCGTCAAATCGGCGTCACATTTGTGAAACTTGGACCCTAGGGCACGACGCTCTGAAGTGAGCTGTGCCTGGTGTTTCCCTATCACGTTTTTCCTCTGAAAGTGGCATGTGGCACATCTGCTTTTAGATAAATCTAGAAGATGACATTTATCCCATATGACCTTGTGGCAAAGGGATCGATGGAAATATTCTCGGCACAGAGGCCACCCCCCACCCCACGCCCCAACAGTGAAGGCCCCGAGTGCCATAAATCTGGGTTAACTGGGAATCCCATGAAGGGGTTAAAGCATCACCCAGGACGAGCCAGGTGGCTGTCATCCATATGAACCAAATAAAAGCCAGAAACAGGAAGCTGAAAAGCAGGTCCCCAGGGCAGGCAGGCAGGCAGGCCTGTGTCCAGGAGGCCATCGTCCCCGGCACTGTGCCGCAGCCAGCCCACGATGTAGGTCCGGGCCGGGTGAGGTCTGGCGTCCTCATTAGCCCAGCGGTCCTCAAGCACAAGACACAGCACTTCCGGTTTAACAAGCAGCAGCCCGTGCTGTCGTTCGAGAAATACGAACACATACTAACGACTGCTCACAGAGCAGACCCTCCCCCTCCCGGAAACCCTGTAACCGTTCAGAGACCATGTCATGCAGACTTCTGTGTTGCTGCTTGGCAAACTATGCCGATTTTTTTTTTTTAATGCTGAAATCAGCCCACAGCAGAAGTCATCCTCAAGGGGATCTGAAATCTGAAGTCACAGGGGGACGGTAAGGAAGAGCTGGGGACCCCACCTCTCTGCACTTACCAGAGTGAAGCACCCCTCTGCCCAGCATCCTACCCCCAGGGCCGTGTGCAGGAGGACACCCGAGACCCAGGGAATAACTCACCCACCGCGGCCGCCCAGCCCCAGCCCCGTCTCGAAAACAAAGACTGCCAGTGGCCCTGAATTATGGACACACTTTTTGCGATGTGTCATCGGCTCAGAAGGAAGGTGTGGAGGAGCATCGTACTGCTCCAGCCCCCATTACAGGCTGGTCTTGAACGATAATCCCAGAAGATGGAACTGGTGCTGAACTATGACCCCCAATTTACAAATCATTTTTCAGAAGAATGAAAAAAAAAAAGTCCCAACATCTTTTTGGCATTACGCGAATGGGCGGCATCTTTCATGCTTGTTTCCTGAGGCTGAACGCAGTGCAGGCTGCCTGCAGCTCCTTAGTCTGGACAGACCCCGCACGGGGCTTCAGATTAGGTTTTATTTCAAACCCGGGTGTTGGAATTTTTTGTTTTTAACATAGCTGAGTTTAGTGTATTCCTTCAAAGCACAATAAATTTCTATTCTGTAGCTTCAGGGATCCGTCAGTAAAAATGCTGGTCTTTCATCTTTATTACCCTCCCATTAAAATGAAAGAAACCGGGACACACTGCAGCTTAGAAGCAGCCCTGCAGCTGGCAGTGTCCTCGTCCCCGAGGTCCCCACACGGGGGGCAGTGCCCTCTGTCGTGTGTCCACCCGCAGAAGCCGACACGGCGCCACTGGGGCGCTCGCCCCGCTCCATGCAGGGCCAGGCCGTGTGGCGACGCTGCAGTCCCCACGCCCTTCCGTCCCCTGCCATTTCCAGGGCCGTGCCTTTCTCAGAACCTGTCTCCTCCCCTCGTGTTTGTGCCACCGAAAGGCAGGCCAGGCCCCTCTCTGTTCTGCCGCAGCCACTGGGCCTGAAAGGGGCAGATTAATAGCCCAGCCCCGCGCCGGACTGGCTTGCCTCGTCCCCTGCACTGGTAACCCCGCGCTATAATGAGGACACAAAGAGTCTCGCGTCAGGCCGCCACCCTTCCTCATAACTCACGCGCCTCGCGGTGGCCATGGCCTGCAGTGCCATTTGTCTTTAGTGCGGTTGTGACACTTCGGCATGATCCATAATTTGGCAGCTATTTACCGTGACATTCCCTTCAGTGCAGCCATAACATTCAGTGAAACCGTTATTCGGCCCCATTTACCATATAAATTGTATTGTTGCGCGTGCATGCTAGCAGCTGCATTAGGTACCTGGGAATGAGTAAATCTTGTGAAACAGAGACTAGCAGCTCTCGGCACTAGGATTCCTCACTGCTCAGGCAGAAGGCGAGAAAAATGAATCACGGTTACTGAGTGTTCTGGATCACCTTTAATTGTCTTCCTGTTTACTTAGCATGAGAGACACAGTAACCCCGGGGTTTGAGAAATAATCTGGCGGGCCCTGCCTTCCAGGAGAAAGGCACCGTGGGAGTTCCAAGTTCAGGAGTCAGGCCGGAGCAGCTTTGGGAGGGCTGAGGGGTAGGAGGCCACAGGTCAGCTGCAGGCATCATTCAGAGGAGAGGACACACGGCCCGTTACGTTCCTCTGTGACATCAGCCAACGAGACAAGCAGCATCTCACCCCACCAGAACTGGGGGAGAAGGAAAATGCGAGCGTGGGAGCAGGGGCGGCCATTCTGTCCCCAGCGTCAGCGGCAAAGCGCTCCTTCCGGGCCTGGCCCCTCTGATGGGGGCCCCTGTGTTATTGTCCATTGCTTTGCTCCCGGCGCCGCCCAGTGCTGGGCGGTCAGTTCCAGCCCAGGCGTCCGTCGGGTCCCTCCCCTGGCGGGCCTGGGGTAACTTGCTCTTGTCTGGTTATGGGGCCCCTCCCTGTGGACGGAGCACACCTGAGTCAAGGTGTTCAGGCCCCCGACTCCCCGTCATCCGCTCCCCCAGACCTGCTTCTGTCCGTGTCGGTTTTCAGCACTAACTTGCTTCTTGGTGGAGGAGAGAAATGTTTTGTTCCCAAATGGGCCTTGCCCAGCACAAGCTGCAGCACACACGGGACCCTTCTTCCAAACAGGCCTGTGATCGCATACTCATGTTTCCTAATAACCGACACAAACCAAAGTTAGGGGAGAATTCCTCCAACTTTCTGTTTCGATAGCTGGCTCGCAATTCATAGGAACCGAAGGGGCCATTGCCTGAGAGTGAGGACACTGTAGAGACACGGCTGAGTCTTGCATCGAGTCTCACTTACTAAACTACCTATCAGCCCGAGGCCAAACCTTCCCAAAGCAAAGAATTTGTGAACTATTTTCACGACCAATTTTAAAATCTCATCAAGCCGAAGACATCCTGGTTTGATCAGCTCTTGCATCAGGAATTAATTTAGTTTCCAGGAACAATAAAATCTGGAACGAGACTGTCTGTGACCAAAGGGCTGAATGTAAAGGTTCTACCCCTGAGCCACAGAAGAAAGTTTTAGGAGCACGTTATTTTTTCAAGGGAGGGGGTGGAAAGAAAGCAAGGAAGGAAGGAAAAAGAGAAACCTACACATTAACACGGTACTTTGATTTTAAGAAATATTATCTCTGTTACCGACTAAAAATAAATCGGCTGAATTGGTTCTGAAGCCTCAAGTGCCCTGCCTTCCCCAGATTTACGCCGCTGTTCTGCTGCTACAGCTTGCTGTTGACAGCGGGGGGAAGCTCCATGACCACTTTCCCGGTGTTCTTCCGCAGGTACATGTGATCCACCGCCCGGAACACGGACTCCAGGCCCACGAACCTGCCCTCTGCAGACAGGCTGCCCCGGTCCACCTGGCACACCAGGTCTCCGCCGGCACACATCTGTACCAGTCGCTCCATGGATGCTCTGTGCTCAGAGAGGTAATGGTTCAGAAAGAAGCCCTGGATGCTGGCCGATTTCCTGAGCAGGCTGGCCGGTAACGCTTTCGTCATCACGGGTGAAAGGCCACTGGGTGTTTGGTAGCCGGAGATAAACCCGATCACTATCAGGCGCCCCTTGATGGCCAAGGCTTTCACAGCCACGTCGAACATGGCGCCCCCCACGGACTCGTACACGACGTCCATGCCATCGGGGTACTCCTGGGCCAGCACAGCACCCACGGGCTCTGAATGGTAGTTGATGGGCCGATCGCAGCCGATGGATTTCAGAAAAGCAGCCTTTTCGTCTGAAGAGCAGGTTCCAATCACGTGGCACTTGGCCTTCTTTGCAAGCTGCACTGCAAACTGGCCGGTCCCCCCCGCCGCCGCCGTCACCAACACCTTCTTCCCCTCCCGCAGCTCTCCGAGCTCTTTGAGGCTGATGTACGCGGTGGCACCGCTGACCGGCAGGGTGAGGTACTCGGGTATGGCAGCGGGCACGGGCGTGGCCATGCTGGCAGGCACCACGGTGTACTCGGCGAAAGCGCCGGGGGCCAAGTAAACCACGGCCTGGCCCACTGCGTACTGGGCGCTGGCAGACAGGCCCAGGGCGACCACCTCGCCCACACCTTCGAAACCGGCGTCGAAGGGGGTCTTGAGGGAAGGGTCGTATCGTCCGGCTGAGTAGTTGATGTCGGAGGCGTTCACACCAAGGAACCTGGGAGAAAACAACAGAGAGAGTAAGATGTTTTCTTCTCGAAGCCTCACTAGTCCTCTTCGGAAAACCCCTTTAGTTGGGTCTGGAGGGCTGGCTACGCTGCGCGCCCCGAGGGACCACGAAAACCGAGAGCCCCGATGTTCAGTTGAAGAAATGAAACAAGTCTTCGTTCAACAGTGATTTGCAATCAAAGTTTTGCTGTCAACAGTTTAGGAAGAATTTCAATCACTGTAAGCATCAAATTATTTATTTCACATGTCATTTATGTCCCTCCTCTTTCTTTCAAAATGAGGAATCAATCAAAACAACAAAAAAAGAACGTCAGGGAGTGTTCTCATCCACAAACTTCATTGGGGCTGAGTCGGAAATTAACTGGCCGCTTAACAAAGACATTAAAAACAACAGTGAGATAAAATATTTTCAAAGGAGGAGACTTGTATTGATTTGGGGCACAATTTAACACTTCGGATAATAATAGTTATGGCAATGACATTATTAAAGATTGATGTGATGTGCAAGGTCATTCCTGCAGGGGTTGTTTCAAAACATGGTTCGGAGCCGCTGCAGACAATTTTCTTTCTGCTCTGTGTCCAGTGTGAAAATATGCACTCTGATTAATTGAACAAAAATTGTCTCGTAAGGGGAGAGAGGTTTTATGGAACATTCAACATTTTACAGTCCTTTTCAGATGAAAAGGAAAGCAAATCGTCACTACACTTTTCCTCAACAAGAAGCAGAGACCCGAGTTGATTAATACCAGATGATTATTTCCACTTTGGTATCCAGAGTCGATTTAATTGCGTGGCCAGTACCAGCTTTTTTTCATCTCGGTATACCTCATAACAAAAATATCCTGGTACATGAGAGGAAAAGAGTCGTCTACTGAGAATGTCAGGAGGTGGCTCAGACACATAATGGAGGGCCCTAAAAATGTCATTTCCACCTGTAATGAAGTGAACGGGGAGGTGGGATCTGGTGGCAGGAGGAAAGCTGGTAAGTAGGTCATTTTAAAATAATTCACTTTTAATTTAACTTAATAAACCCAAACTGCCCTGTGCAAGGATCCACTTCCCCGGACTGTAGGCAACACTTTGCCCTTAAAAATACTCCCTGAGGACTCTCACTGCAGTGCCGAAAGCTCTCCGCACGGTGCAGAAACAAGAAAGCAGGAAACCATTCCTTCCCAGCTCGCAGGCTGCTTTCAGAAGTTAGCACCCCACGCAGCAGCCGCCTGGAAGCAGCCGCAGACCTCCATGCCATAAATGATACACAGTAATGAGAAGTGGGGGAAATGGCTTTCGCTGGTTTCTCGTTTGGCATTTCATACCCAGATGCTTGCACTCTGTCTGGGGGTGGGGCGGGTATCGGGCCTGCTCCCTCTCCTCGAACTCGCCCAGTTCTCCAGGCTCTTTGTGAGAAGGGCCGGCTCCTCCAGAGCAGGCGGCTGGTCTCCCCAGAAGACAGCCAGGGCCCAGCGCCTCTCCGTGACCCAGCCTAGGCTGCAACACAGGCTCTGGGAAGGCTTCCTGCGGGGGAAACGCGGAGGGTGGGGGTCGCTTCAGAAGTGGGCCACTGGGAGCCCCCCTCCCCCAAAGGAATTCTTCCCAAGCCTCTCGATTCTTGTCCCGCCGGCGGCGTTTCTGCCTGCAGTCCCAACAGTGGAGGCTGCCTTTCTCCCGCAGGGAGACCCCTGCCTTGGACTTGGAGGGATGCCTGGGTGGAGGCCAGCCCCTCGGATGCCCCCCCAACCTAGGACCCAGGACCTGGAGAGCGGTGCTGGAGAAGGCAGTCCCCGCTCGCCCCCACCCAGCCTGTGGCTGGTCTGCCACTTCCTGGGGAAGGGGCGGGAGCCCCAGCAGGGTGCTCTGCGCGCCAGGAGAAAGCTGAGGGAGGGCCTGTGAGCCACAGGGACCAGAAAGGGCCTCCTATGTGTGGTGGGGGCTCTGCTGGGAGCCAAGGACTACAGCCAACCGGCAGAAGCTTGAGTTTGCCAAGGGGGCTTTGCCTAAAACAAGTCAAACATTGTGGTGGAGCAGGGGGCGTCCGCCAGAGCAGAGACAGACACCCGTAGGCCCGCTGCCCCCTTCTGTCTCAGTCTCCCCAGGGACCCTGGGTCGACGGCTGGGTGCCAGAGGCCAGCAGTAGGAGCTTCCCGGACCATCTCCCTTGGACTTGCCGACCTCCACGGACAGCGTGACCCTCCTGTCCCACAAGATGTCTCCATCGCCACCACCAAGAGGCACGATCAACGTCTGGGACTAAGGAGTGGGCTGGGGCCGTGTCCCCAGCACTGGGGTGAGGGGCTGAGATGCAGACCCTTGACCATGACCTCAGCCTCACTGGGAAATGCAGGGATCTGGCTGGCATGCCCACCCTGGAGCTCGGGCCAGGAGCAGTCAAGTTCTGGGGGAGCCCAGAGCATCCAGGGCACCTAGGTGCAGCGGCAGCCGCACAGAGGACCACTGGTGCCTGTGGCCAGACTGTGACCTTGCCCTCAGAGGCACCCTCATTTTTGTGCCCCAAGCCCCCGAGCTCTGCCTTTTCCTAAGTCGAGTGAGGTGGGTGAAGGTGTCTCAGGCCGGTGGCAAATCTGGGCTCCGAGGACCTTGCACTCTCCATCGGCCTCTGGTGTAGCCTCTGCCTTTCCCCAGACCCTGATGCACCTTTGTGTTTACCTGGGTTTGGGGAAGAGGTGCCTGAAAGTTGGGAGCCCTTGAGTTCCACTCCACCAGAAACAAGTTCGAGAGCATCAGTACCAAGGGAAAAGGGTCCCGGGGCCAGCGAGAAGGAAGGAATTACAAAACCCACCAGGAAGGATGCGGGCGGGGAGGATCCCAGCGCGCCCCTTTAATTTGAAATCTGCGCTTTTAATGAGTGTGGGTTCCAGCAGGCCCAGCACAGGACCCACTCCACGGGGTAGTGGGGGGTCCCGGGAAAAAGAGTGCGCGGTGGTGGGCTTTCCCCCAGTAGAGAGCCTTCCAGAGTCACCCCATTTATTCGTATTAAAAGGTGCCAAATCCCTTCGTGTTTACTGTGAAACAGGGCGGTATGCGGGGGTGGGGGGTGGGCAGGCCTCTTTCTCCAACCAAAACCAAAGGTCGCCTTCAGTACTGGGAGACAAAGTTCAAAGTCTTACAAACCAGACTCTCATTTAAAAAAAAATACAAAATAAAGAAGAAAGAGAAGGAAGAAAAAACACTGGCCTGGAGAGTTTGCAGAAATGCTGTTCCCCTCTGGTGAGGGGCAAACCCTTCACCCAAACACCGTCCCCCACCCCCTTCTCGGTTCCCTCCTGCAAACTCTGTGCTCCATTATCTCACACGGGAGCAGAAAATCGTTAGAAATATTTGGAAACGAAATAATGTGTCACTACAGCTCAAAAAAAGGTAAAAATAGCGCTCCAAGGGACTTCCCCAGAGGCTGTGTTCCTTTCTTTTTCTTTCCGAGGATCCGGCACCGCACGGAGGGGGCCCTGAGGTCGTGCGCGGAGGTAAGAAGCAGGAAGGTGAGAACTGGAGAAGGAGTCTCGGCGGCAGGTTCCAGGGGAGCTCCCGCGCCCCTTCTCCCCGTTCCCCGATGGTAACCTACATTATCCCCCTCCTCCCGGTGCTTAGAAGCACGTCTCCCACCCCGTGAATAAAGACTGTCTATTTTCTGTTGAGAGGGTATGAGATGTACAAAGGATTCAAGTGAAAGAAAAGTCAGACCTCCACACCTTTCCAAATAAGTACATTTGGGCTGAATCCATTCATTCCAGAGCAGGCTTCACCCTGAGAAAAAGAAGCTTTTGCCTAACATTTTCATGCAATTAACATTGTTCTGGGGACATTTGGTCTAGAATTAAGATGGACTAACCTGCAGTGAATTATGAAGCCTCTATTCAGAGAGAGAGAGAGAGAGAGAGAGAGAGGGGAAAATGCCATCTCCACCGCCCTCGGCCGTTAGAAGAAAAGATCTCCCAGCAGTGTGGGGTAGCAGCAGAGCAGGGAGGAGGGGAGGCCGAGGCCCCCCACCACCCCCAACAGGCAGAAAGCGGCTTGCATTCTCCTTCTGTTGCAGGCTTCAAGGTAGAAGTTAGAGGTCAAGTTGTACATATCAATATACTCACTATTTATATTAAGGGGATTCTGGGCACAGATGGAGGGGAAAAGGCATCGATCTTAAAGCAGCCCAAACCTATGAACTCCAACCATGAAAGCGAACTCCGCTGGTGAAAGCCGGTGGTCCAGAGCTCTGGCCCGAGAATCCAGGGACTCTTGCGGGTGAGGCAGTGCCAGGGGGTGCCCTGGCACCCGGCAGGGATGGGGTGACAGTGAGCGTGAGTGGAGAAGAGTGTCAGGAGGAGGAACGCGGGAGAAGTGGATGCACACTGGGTGGGGAGAGGCCGGGAGAGCCTGTGAAGCACGCGGCAGCAGCCTCTGCCCAGGGCTGGGGCTTTGGTCCCACCTCGCCACAGCCGGTCCTGCGCTCACCCTGCACCTTCCCCACCTGGGAGGCTCAATGCCCCCCTCCCCACTCCAGACCCTGTTTCTAAAAGGGATCTTACTCAAGCCCTTGTGTGTGTCAGAAAAAAGAAACCAAAGACTAGGAAACTTTTCGCCTGTTAGTCTGTTTGGAGGCGTTTCAGTCTGGGGGCTCATCTCCGCTTACAGCAAATCACTCGTATGTTCTTCTCTTATGTTCTGCGTGACGCGCACAAGCCCCCCTTTCTAACTGGGCAGGACCCTCGACCTGGAAGGCCGCAGCATCCCGCCCCACAACGCAGAGCCCCCGCACCCGCTCCCACTGACTGCTTAACGGACTCGAGCATCCCGCCCTTTAAAAAAGCGCCCCCTCCCAGCTTCGACTCAATCCCCCCCACCTTCGGCTCACTAAGTGTTTACGTTTCCAAGCACTTCCCAAAAGTTTTATATCGTGATCAGAATTCTGCAGTTTTACAGTCTTATTTGGAAGGCTGACGTGAATCTCCAAAAGGGCCCGGCTCAAGGTTGCATCAAGTTAGTTGGGCAGAGCACATGCCGTCCTTCGAACTCACGGGGGGGCCGAGAGTGCTTCCCAGCGCACGATTTGCAACGTAGTTAGCACCAGGACTTTCTCCTCCTTTCGGAGTGTTATGCAACCCGAAGCATGCAGCACTGGAAGCCCTCGGGGTGGACCCAGCAGGCCGGGGAGTCCTGCTCTTGCGAAACGGATGGAGGAACCGGGCACACCGCGCCTGCAAGTCCGGCAGCGGGTGGACCCGCCGGGAGAGACCTGCGGGCGTGGCTCCCACAGAGCGAGGTCCCGGTCCTTCCTGTTGCTTCACCAGTTACTAGAGATCAGTGAGGTGGGAACACACTAGGGTGGGGAGCGGAAGAGTGGAAAAGGTAGAGGTCGGGCCTCGACCCCAGGGTCCCCGAAGGTCTGCAGACCGTGCGGGCAGATGCAGGCATGCCCCCGCCCCGGCCCAGCCGCCCGGGACGCGCGCCGCACGCCACTCCGGGGCACAGACAACAGTCGCACAGCACTTGACAACACGGACGACAGGGGCACACCAACACACTCAGAGACAGGCTCCGCCACTGCGAGGTGACTGCCCACCTGGAGCGGACAGGAAACGCCAGCCGGGTCCCCGGCCTCCTTCCTCCCAAGCACGTTACCGAAACGTCGCAGTTTGTGTCCAGGCGGCTCCTGCTCCACCCTAAAGATTATAGGAACGCGGGAGCCCTGGGTGCGCGTGGGTGGGCCGGCGGGAAGCCTCCGCTTCTGGGTCCCGTCGGTTTTATTTCGGGAGCGGGAGGGGGCGGAGGGAGGGCTGGTGGAGGGGAGGAGAATCCCAAATTAAAATAACCCCCAGTTATGAGGACGTTCAGTGGCATGGGATAGTCACACCAGCAACAGTCGCACTACATTCGCCTTCACCAGATGGCGGCGGGTTCAACTTCCCGAGATCTCGCTAAGTCAGGCTGTGCGCCCGGGAGCGCCGGGTGCGGGGACGCAGGCGGCCGGGACCGCCCGGGAGAGGCGAGGCCGGGGCGAGCGCGCGCGCCGGGCTCACCGGTTTCGGACGAGGAGGTCTCCGTCCCCCGGGAGTGGCACCGGGCAGTCCCGGAGCAGGGTTACGGCCTCGCGGAAGTCCGGGCTCAGCCGAGTCACCACCAGCTTCTGCATGGCGTGGGGGATGGCGGAGCCCTGGAAGTCCAGGAAGTGGCGGGAGTACGACATGTCCACGATGGTTCTCGCCCCGGCGGACGCCAGCCTCAGCATAGCCTGCGCCTCAGCCCGCTTTCTGCGCCGCCGCAGGCCAAGGTCGCGACCGGCTGGGGCGGCTGGGCTCCGCTCGGCGCGAGCGCGCGGGCGGAGCCGGAGGGTCCGCCCCTCCTCCGGCCCGCGCCCTCCCCTCCGCGCCCCCCTTTCCCCTCCACGCCTGGCACCCGCTCCCCCCTCCCGCGCGCAGCTCCGGGAGTCCACGCAGCCCCCGCGGTTCCCGACGCGCCACCCCCGGGGTCCGGGCCGGGGACTGCTGCCACGCCGGTAGCTGCTCCTTTAATCTTTTTGTTTTGGTTTGAATCTGCTCGGCGCAGACTGGCCAGGGAGCCTTTCCGCCCTCCCCCTTCCTCCGGGCTCCAGGGAGGCACCGGATATCCCCACCCTCCCCACGCTCCAAAAGCCGGATTTGACTCTTCTAGAGGATGAGGGGGGCGCCGAAGGGACCCGTGCGTCCCGCGGTCGCCGCGGTCCCGAGCCGGCGGCAGCCCCGGGCTTTCTCGGAGGCGCGGCGCCCGGCGGCCGGCACAGGCGCCTCCCCTTCCCGTGCGAAGCGTTCACTTCCTTGCAAGGTGGTACGAATCAACCCCGAGCTCGGCCGGGGCGGCGGGGCACGGCTGGGGCCCCGGGTCGCGCAGGGAGCCTCCGCCGCCGGTGAGCGCTCACAGACGCCGAACTGGGGGCGGCAGCGGGGGTGGGGGTGCCCAGCACACCCTGCTCCCCAGGCTCCCGGCCCCCTGTCCCCGGAACGCCTTGCCGCGCTGGATCCCCTCAGTTTGTCCCATTCAAGTTGCACGAACTAAACCGTTTTCTTTATTTTGGCCTAGATTTCGTGTTTTTCCATGAATGTTTTAAGCG